>NW_010105003.1:0-1927 GCF_000699245.1 Pterocles gutturalis | reverse complement strand
TGGATGGCATCCCTTACTTCCAGCGTGTCAACCACTCCACACAGCTTGGTGTCATTGGCAAACTTGCTGAGGGTGCACTCAATATACGTTCCTTCTTTTTGCAGGTACATTACCTTGTAGAAGCAGCAACTGCTTCTCTATTAAACAATCTGAACTAACTGTATCCCCTTTATTTAGTTGCCAGTATAGCAGAAAATAGTATTCTGCCGTGTTAAAATGTTGATTTGGTGTGCTCTGCATTTAAAAAAAAAATATCTGAGCTGGCATAAGAAGCAGCAGATCTGAGGAGGTAAGGTGACAGAAGGTGGTTAAAGGGGACCAAGCCCAGATCTTTTCAGGAGTTTAATAACATAGCAGTATTGTTTAGTCTGGTAGAAATGATAACTAAGTGCTCGTTACTAATTACTTACTAATATTTACATTCTGCAGTATGTTATGATGCTTCTATAACCTAAAAAACAATGTTATGTGTTTGGTTATCTTACATAAATTTAATAAACTTTTTCTGGGAAACATGAGAACATAGCTCATAGCACTCCCATAGTGTTCCACTGGAAGGAACAGTCTTGTGTGTGCTTAGAAGCTGGTTGATTTAGTGCCTCAAAATGTCGCTCTGCTATTAGAGGCATTAGAATAAAAGAAAGTAGTTTCCCCATTGTGGACCAGTTCACAAAATACACATTTACTACATGTACTATAGAAGTACAAAACTGGTTATTCAATCCTAAAATGCCAAGCTTTGGAATTAATGGAATTAATGCTTTATCCACAAGACTGTAGCTGGATGGGGTGGAGGTGTTGTCTGTTGTCAAGTATTGGTGTCATTTGTACGGCCAAGCATGTAAAGTTTGGCACAGTGGTTGCAATAGGGTTTATCAATAAACAGGTGATATTTTTTTCAATGGAAGATCTAAGTCTCCTTCAGTTCCCAGTTTTGCTACAAGTGACCTGTAAGTTTTTGTTTATCAAACAAAAAAGTTAATAACATTACTTTCTAAGGCCAGAAAGAAAATTTTCTCATAGAAATGTTTTCTGCTGGAAAATGTTGGTTCAACTAAATCAAGGACTTATGAGGGAATAAAACTTTACTTTAAAAGGAGTTTTTGCAAAATATTACCAAGGTTTTCAATGTTCTTAACAGATTTTTAATATATCAAAATAAGATGTTTGTGGATAAAGTGTTTCTGGAAGGTTGTTAAAAATTTTTGAAATATTTTGCTTTGTGAATAGTTCTGATATTTTGATTTTTTTCTTACTGATTCATGAAGATTATTGTATTTAATACCTTATAGCTCCGAAATATGTGGACAGTATCATTTTTGACTGACCCTGGCTAACTGTGCAATAATATTTGAAAACAGAGGTGCTGACATACACACGTACTAAATATAATTCTGCATTAAACAGCTGAGGCTACTCCTGATTTAATTCCCTAAATCAATGTTCTTCCTTCATGGAACTAAAACAGTTCCAAGATGGAAGTCTCCATGAAACTACTCCATGGAGATGAGTTCAGTTTTGTTAACAAGCTCCATGAAATGATGACTTGTACATAAAAATCTATTATTTCCATCATAACTCTGAATCAGATAAATCATTGCTTTCAGCTAGTCAGAGATTAATAATGAGAAATAAATGTAATGAAGGAATTTTAGAGGGAGCACTTGTATTGTCAGGATAATGCTCTGAGGAGATTTTGGTGGTTTTCAAAGTGTGGCACGAAGCCTGAGCAACTCAGACCTGTATTGCTGCCTGTTGCTGCAGCTCCAGCAAGTATAGAGAAATTTGGTATTACACTCCAGTGAAAGATTTAATGTAAGATGTTTCCTGTTTTGCCTTGGAAACTGCTGTGCACCTGGAAAATTGATGGATTAGGCACTAATATACGACTGACCTCTCTGCCTTCACAGAATCACAGAATCACAGA
>NW_010105002.1:0-29173 GCF_000699245.1 Pterocles gutturalis | reverse complement strand
GACATGCGTCGTCGCTGTCAAGCCTGGCCTAGAAGCAGGGTTGCAGCGACATTTTAAGCTCACAACGCGTGGGAGAACACACCGGGGATTTGGGTCAGGGAGGGCTGCTAAACGCTTTACTCAATCCCATTTGTGAATTAAACTGAAGCAGGGGCTTAGCATCCATTCCGCAGGCTTAGTGAAGTTTTAACTGGTGCAGCCTGCCTGTCGTTAACTTGGAGGGACTCTCTGGAGTACCCAGGGGGGGAAGCTCCAAAGGGCACTTGGCCAGAATCACTGGAGAGGCCTCTGGCCAAGCACAAGCCACCAAGTCCCCACTGCCAGCCTGCCCCTGGAGCCCTCTGGCTGCAGGCACAGCGCTGCTCCCCTCCCCGCTCACAGAGAACAAACCCACCTGCAGCTGCTGAGAGACACCTGCTTCCACTGAAAACCAGGCACTGTTCCTGAATATACACAAAGTATTATTTAAAATCTGTCTGAAACTTGGGCTGTTTCAACTACCTTTTTATAAAATCAAAGTATTAATTTTTTAAAAGCTTGGCACTCGGTACTTGTGAAAGCAGCATTTTACCTGCCAAGAATTTTTTACTCTCATAGGACGGAGATAACCAAATCTAGCAAAGCACGTGGAGCAGAGACTCTGAGAAGATTTACCCAGTTATTTGACAGGCAGAGGAGTCGCCTCATTTTGCCTTCTATTTTAATAACGAGCTGCTCTTCTCACTTCCCCTGGATTGAACAGGCTGCTCTCACCAGTAAGCTATTTTTCCACTCAAGCATCTGCCCAGACAACTTGGGGCGAGACCGTAACACCAGGCTGCATTTTTTTTTTGCTGTTTGAACAGTGGTTAAAATTGCAGATGTTGCTGCTTGGCACCTGTACAGCCTTATTTTAGTCAGCAGGGCAGGCACTGCTGTAACTGCAGGTGGACCGTAACACAGCAGCATTACTTACTGCATCGCCTGCTGCATTCTGCTGATGCGACCGTTGCCCGTTTGTAACCTGTAGCCCTGTGTCAGACATTTCCACTGTCAGGAACAGGCCACATGCCTTGCACTGAGTTTGCGAGGCCTTGGCACCGAGTCATGCCCAGCTTGCTTCGGCTGAACATTTGCTGACCTGTCTGCAAGTTTTCTGTTAACTTAGCTTAGCTGTAACAGCATTTTTAAATTTCTGACCAGGTGGTTACAGACGACTGTTTTTTACTTTTGCTTATTCTTGTGTGGTACCACCATAGTTGTGTACAGACAGGAGTAACAAGTGGTTTTTCTGTGCAGAACAAGATACTTACAACCGACATGATGATGTAGCAAGCCTGGGAAGTCAGCAGAGGCCTTGAGAGGTGGAGACGCAGGATGCAGTGGGGAGGAATGTAGGCGCAAGATGACAAACGATGAAGCACAACCTTGCCACTGGAGACCCTACAGCTATAATCAAATTAACAAATGTTTTCCATTAAAAAGAAATACAAAACTAGAGTTAGACAAAACCACCTTTTTATGGCTAACAGAACAAAGAACAAGTCTCTAGCGTATGCAAGATATACAGTCAATTTGGATAACATGGAGTTGCAAACCAGGGATGAAACAGCAAGGTGTGAAAGCCTTTTGGCAAACATAAAACAGACCTCAGGTGGATCCCAGAGCAAGAAGGATGCAGCCATAAACATCACATTCCTCCCAGCAAAAGACCCCATGGGCTGGTGACCAGCCTTAGCGCCCCTATCACCGGGCTGAAGCCACCAACCTGAAGATCCAAAGAAGCAGCAGCAGGGTGAGCGTAACACCAGGAAAGGGGGAAGAAGCTAGGAAGTGTAACAGTTTTAACTGTATTGTTATTTTTATTATTATTATTGCAACTTTCTGTAGAGAAGTGTTTTGGGGTTTTTTTTCTGCAATAATTAAATGTGCACTAATGATAATTCTTAGACTTAATATTTCAATTATGTTAACAATAAATTATTGGATTTCTATACAAGATGGTTCCTCTTTCTTCATAACAAGATTTTGAAGGTAACCTGTTTTAAGCTTGCTCTACATTGTTGCAGTAGTACTCAAAGTGCACTCAGAGTTAGAGATGCAGGATGCATGTGGAGGAGGTTCCAGACTACAGATTACTTTTCTTGAAGAAAATACAGAAAAAAAAAAAAAAAAAAAAGGCAGTAAGAATAGAATCTAGGAAGATGTAAATGTTGTCATGGTAATGTACTCTTAAATGTAAATTAGTCTATGAATTTAGGCAAATGACACTAAGAGCTGTCAACCATTTAAGGATTTTTTTGTAAGAAAGATTGCAAGTGTTGCAGGTTTTTTTTTCATTTACTTGTTTTAAACAGTATAGATTTCTTATTGGCAGAATAGCAGATTATTTCTTGAATTTAACTTGAGGCATTTATATATTTCTCCATATTCTTGTAAACCAACTCTTCTGCCTCTCCTGTTATAGAACAGGAGGATTTATATATTATAGATGTATATCCTGGGCAAACTTGGCACCCTGTGACGTTAGAAAGCATGGCTAAAACGCATGCAATTTTTTTTGCCTTCCCAGTGGGGAGAGGGCAGGAAAGGAATCAAGTTTTTACAAACTTTTCTACTAATTGCAGTAACACCTTTGAAATAAAAGTTATAATTAATTAAATACTTGACATTGTGATGAACTTTTATGGGAACTAGGTTTCAGACGTGTGGAATCTATTGCAAGTGCTGACTAAAAAAAACACTCCTTAATAATTAACCCAGAGCTGGACTTATACCAGAGCAGTATACATTTCTGTGAGCTGCTCTCTCAATTTGTGTCACTTCCACCTGCAATTAAGTT
Organism: Pterocles gutturalis; assembly: GCF_000699245.1. Classification (NCBI taxonomy): domain Eukaryota; kingdom Metazoa; phylum Chordata; class Aves; order Pterocliformes; family Pteroclidae; genus Pterocles; species Pterocles gutturalis. The sequence goes on along the minus strand of NW_010105002.1, from coordinate 26,352 downwards.
CAGGGAATCCTGTTTAAAGGCTGACTTTCGTAACTACACTAAAGCCCTCACGTATCCTTGGATGGACACAGAACAAGCGGCATGCGACAGTGCAGGGGGTGAGCTCCATGTTGCCACTTTACAGGGATACGAACTGCTATTCTCAGCATCCAGATTGCCCTGAGCCCCGAGACCAGCAGTTCGCAGGGTCCATGGGAGCTGCCCCCTCACCATTCCCTCCCTGTCGCTCTGAGGAAGCCGCAGGGAGAACAGCATTAAAGAAAGCGCTCAGCTCCCCTGAAAGGCATGTGTGACGTGCCAAGCAGCGAGCACCAGAAGGCTGGCTAAGGAGGGTTCTCACGAGCCTGGTTTCATGCAACCTGAACAGCTCAGGGGGATATATATGACAACTGAACTGAAGCCATCACAGGCTGGAACTCTACCCAGGGTCAAAATGTGAGCAAGATCTGCTGCCGTGGCATGCCTCTCTGGCCGTGGTATTTGTTTAGAATTTTTGGAAATGCAATCTGAGTGTAGCAGATTTTTCAGAGGGGACTCAAACTATTTTTTGAAAAGAATACAAATTATTTATATGGGAGTTGGTAGGCTGGGACAGAGCAGGGAGGTGAAGTGAAATTAGAGCTAGAAGAGAGCCAGGAAGGGAATAAATGGGTACACAGTAAGCTCTGGAAAATACATACGAAAAGTGTGGAAGAAATGGGGACAGACCTTGCTACCATCCAAGCAGATGCAAGGAAATGCTTCCGTAGGAAGGAGAGTGCTTTGGCGGTGGGGGTGGAAAACCTCTCCCTGCCCCACGGGGGAGCCAGGATCTGGCCCGTCTCCTACACTGGGATGGTCAGCCAGGGACACGACTCATTAAGCCCAGCTAATCTTGAAGCGTAGTGGTGTCTGGGCCACTGCTGGGTAACTGAGGAATTAGGCTCCTAGTAAAGCTGCTCCTCCTGCATGTTCACACTGGAGAGCGTATGCACTGCCACAAATTAACAGTGCAGTAAGGAGTGGAGGGACTGCTGCAAAATTTGAAAGGAGAGCCCAATTCTTGTAGACAATAGAGAGACCCGCCACTACTCCCTCATGCGTTGCTGTGAATTTTAGCAATTTTAGCAACCTCTGCAAAGGGTAGTGCTTAGAAGCAAAACATTCTGAAGAAACAGTTCCCAGTGTTGTGAGGCAGTAAGTTCCTCAATTTAATTCTGTGCTGTTAAAATGTACTTCCTTTTGCTTATTTTATATTCTGTTACCCGGTAATTGCAATGGGCTCTCTCTTTTAAGAACAAAGGAAAGCTCCAGGAGAATCAGTCATTTCCTATTCACGTTTTCTACATAATATTTGAGGTTTTTTTGTTCCAGTCCTATACCTCCAGTCATTTTCTTTGCTTCAAGCTGAAGAAATCTTGGCTATTTAACCATTTGTGGCTATTTCATATATCCTGTGATTAGCAGGACTATTTCTAAAGTTCTTTCACAAGCTTGTGTTCACAGTCTTTCCTCTAGTTCCAACTGTGACATTATAAACTACAGATATTTGCTGAGTTGCTTTAGGGCTCTAGGTCCACACCAGCTGGGCCTGATAGTCATTGATAATCAGCTCCTTTCATTCCTGTACAGTTCATGCTTTGACACTGGCAGCTCCTTGACACTTTTCCCTCCACCAAGTTTCCAAGAAGTCTATTTTAAACCAATATGCTCTCTGTCTTCAAATCTTTTGCAAATAGGGACAAACAGTAAGAGACTAGAGCATTGTGTATCTGCCAGAACACTGGTGGTGATGTCTCCTTAGTAAATCTTGTGTTTAAGTAGAAGTGCTGCAAGGAACCTAACTAAAGACCTCCTGCATTCATGCACAATCTCTTTCACAGTTATCTGTGAACTCCAGCAGGTGTGGTGGCTTTTCTCATGCTTCATAATCCATTTAACCCTGGATTAACAGGATATAATTTAACCCCTTATTTTCACTCGCCTTTCCTAAAACCTTGTATTCCCATCACAAATCCCACATTATTACCAACAATCTGTATGTTCAGAAGAGCTCCTTTGAACACTTCTGCAGCCTGACCAGAGTGCGGTACCTGTTATACGGTAACACAAGCAGTTCCCAGCCAGTGTGACTAGGATGGCATAAACCAGGATGACAGCTCCCAAGTAGAATAAACTCCTCTGCTCTCCCTGTCCTGCGTCCGCCACATAAGGCTCTGCATGTATTTACAGAGCTCCTTGCAGAAAGGAGGCATTCTGGAGCCAAGCACACACACACGCCGTCCTTTACTCACACACCCATAGCAGGGCACATCTCAGATCTCCACCCCTGCCACGGTGCAGAGCATCACAGAGACACAAGTTGTACTTCAAGTGCTCCAGAGAGCCACAGAAACTCAGAAAGAGAATTCCTTGGAGCTACTGCCAGCTGCAGGGGAGATCAGAGGAGGCAGTCACAACATGCCTCTCAACAGTTACTGTTATTTCCACAGAGATAAAGGAGTCGGCCTGAAACCTGCTGGAGGAATACTTATCACTCTTGAGCTTGGGATCTTGAGGAGCTTGTTTTGCCAAGCTGTATTCAAAGCTGTGTTGCGAATGTTCCCAGGCATCATGGTTCTCTCCTTATGAGGGTAAAAGAGCAAAATAACTGTAATCTTCCTTTTGTTCTTTTGCAGTTTGATGGTTGTGATGATTATTCTGAAACATTAACAGCAATGGATTATGGGTTTCACACCTTTCGCAGCATCTTGAACAACTGGAGTTATACTCTATTAAGTATTTATTCTTACAATTTGACATGATGGCTGGTGAGTTCACTTCTGAGTAAACTATCTCCTATTTTCTATTACTATTGCCTGGTACTCTGCAGTCAGTGCACTGCTGTGGTCACTGCTGGTCCTGTGATGTGAAAATTCAGGACTGATAACTTCATGAATGCTTAGTATTTCTGTGGAACTGGCACTGGAAGGGTGGGCCATAAACCAACTTCCATGAAGCAGCCTGGACCTTAGACTGATGGAAGCAAGCCTCAGCATCTTGAAACAGTAGTGATTTAAGAGAGTCTTTTCATTAGGTCAGGATTACCCCTCCCCCTCCCACCCCCCCAAACAAGAAGAGAATAGAATGCAAGTTTCTTCCTGGTGCTGAAGAACACTCTCAGGTACTTCTCCACAGCAAGGACATTTCTCTTGTAAATCTTATTTCGGTGTTGAACTGAAATGAGATGGGGAAGAGGTAGCGAGAATGATGTCAAGAGGTTTCTTAGCTGTGTACTACAATTTTCAACTGCACTCAGTGGAAGAGGGTAAAGCGGCTTCCAAGGAAAGCACCTGGCAGCCTAGTGCCAGGGTTGTTCTGGAGCCCGCCAGCATGTCTGTAGATGTTACACTGTGCACTGCCAAACTTAGGTCAAATACTGACCTGAGCTGTAACTCAGGAAGTTCTCAGTGTTGCAACCAAGTTACTTATGGTGCAGTAGTATATGCAGTCTTCAAGGCAACTCTCTGTAGGTGATATGCTCTACAGTAAGCAGGGAGATAGCAACCTAATCCCAGAGGGCATGCAGTACCACTGGAATCTTGTTTGGGAAGTGAAAGGCACTCACAGGCTAATTGCTGGCCCACTTGGAGACCCTCAAAGCCCTCCGTGGCATCTTAAGTGTCAGGTATTTCTTGTAAGAACAGGAAGTGTGTGCAACCACGTGCCAGGCCCAGATGTTGATCCAGCTTCTGTCATAACTTGCATGACAGGTCTTCTTCACCCTGTCAGACCTCTGTATCTCAGATTACATCTCCAGGGAAAGCTTGTTAATGAAGGGTATTCTCTGTCCCCACCGTTGGTCACAGATGAATGACAAGGTTTTTAGTGTGCTAGTGCTGAAACATCATTTTCTTTCACAAGTCTGAATCTCTACAATTCTTATTTATTCTGCAGGACATCAACAATTCCACGGGCTCCTCAAATAATCTGACATTTACTGGTGTTGAGGATACATCATCAATTAAGAGAGGGCCTAAGGCCGTGCAGAACAATCCTGCTCTGCCAGATATCCTTGTCTCTTGCATATGCCTAAAATCCTGTTTGAAAGGGAGATGAGCTCCATCTCTCTAAGCGTACAACTCCTGTTTGGGAAGTCAAGCCACATCTCACCTATGACAGTAGTTGGTGAAATCTGGGTTCATAGAACTCCTTCGGGTCTTTGGTTGTATCATCTCCATTGTTTCCGCTTCACATGTCCTCCCCAGGTCAACCTCCTCTAGGTCTGACCCCACGCTCACACTGATGCAGGAAGACTTTTGGTCTTGCTAAGCATACACTGAGCATTTGCTGAGGGTTTCTCCCAGAAAAAGGTAGATAGACTGAGCTCAGCTTTACAGAATATCAGCACAGTGCAGGACAGACTAAGGTTAACAACTTCAGGCTTTGATTTCAGCCTTTCGAAAACTGTGTCCAGTGAAAATCCTCACAGAGAAGGGCAGGACTGTATAGACAGCTGTGGTTCAAGAGCCACTTCATTTGGTCCCAGCTACCAGAGTTCAAAAACCAAAGCACATTCTAAGTGATTCTCAGAAGAGTTAAGAAAGCTGAATCTACATTATGTATGTTAATCAAACAGCACAAACCAGTTCTCCTGAGAAGTTCCGAAGGCTAATCACAAGTGTCACATAAAATTACAGTTGCAGTATATTTAATCTCTGTATAAACCTCTTAACACTGTACAACAACAGTAGGATAGACAAATATTTATGCCTTATTGCAAGGAACATAAACATTTATTTAGTTCTCTCAACAGAATATTTTTTTTTCCAGTCTGAGACTGGATGTCTAATAGACTTAACAAATCATTCTAGAGTCCCAGCAATTTTAACTGATGTTCTACAGGAATACATAAATGACATTTGAAGTCCTGTATGATACCTGGTTTTGTCTCACATTTGAAATGATACTTGAAGAACCATTATAACCTATGCCAAATAAGGAATGAGGAAATTTTATGATTACCTGGGATAAAGTAGCTACAAATTTGTTCTTGCAAAATCGACTCATTGTAATCTAAGGTATCACAAAAAAGTACGTTGTTTTGCAAGATTTAGCTCCGTTTTAAAACTGGATGTCTGATATGCATATGAAATGCCTGAATATACTCAGCACACAAATCCAACTGGATTTTTCCATTAGGAAGATTATTTTTTTCTTATTAAAATTTACCGCCAGGTTTTAAAAATAATTAAGGCAAAGGAGACGACAAACAATAACTGCATCACTTCTGTTTAATTTACAATACTCCGTTTCTGCTGCTAAAGTATAATTTCATTATAGCACTTTAACCTAGACAAACACGATGGCATTTTTAATTTGGATAAGGTAGCTTTGCCTTAAAATTCCTTGTTGAATGAAGACAAAAAAAAAAAAAGCGAGCCAGCAAAATTACCCCAGATGTTACACAGGAGTTTATGTAACACATTACTAAACTACTTTTTGAGGCTCAGTATCTTGAATATCAACCTTTTGAACCAAAATTCATGCTTCAGAGAAAGCTGTGACACAAATTTGATCTTAATGACAGTTTTCCTTATAGTTTGTACTTAAATTCCATTCAGAGACTCTAAATTAAATAGCAGATCAGAAAACAACATAGGCTGGACATTTTAAAACTTTTTGCCCCAGAAATGCTTTCAAGAGCCACATGTTTGGGATAAGAGGCCAACACCACATCCTTTAAAAAAACCCAAAGTATCACAATTTTGGGATGATTCCTAGAGGCAATAAGGTGTGTGCACAGCTCTTGAATGGTCTACTTTGATGTAAAAACAACTCTTTCCTTTCCTTTCTCATTCTAACTTCTGCACAAATACCCCTCACCTTGATTCTCATGCATTAGGTACTGGTAACAGCAGAGAAAAAAAATGACTATACGTACAGATATATATATATATCTGTGCGCGTGCATGTGCACTTACACATTCCCATATATTTTTCAAGGTTTGCTTTCTACCAGGTAAAATACTGTAATGCACAAGTAAACCAAACAGCAGGTACTGTCACTAGGACATATATCACAGCCACATTCACAAGACCTTCTCCCATAAAACATGCTAGTTAAATACATTTTATTTGGTCAATAACTGTCTGGAAAAAAAGTAAAACTACTTCTGGTATCTGTGGGTTTTTTATTTCTTTCAAATTGTAGCCCTTGTAACCCAGTTTTAGTTTCTATTGATTAAACATCAGCAAATCTGAAGGAGAAAACAAGCAAGTTAAGAAAACCTGTTGAAAAAGTCTGGTTTGGGTCTTTTAACACAAATATTTATCCAGGTGGTACATATTCATCTCCACAATTAAACATAAACTCTTTGGTACACCTTTGAGTAAAATCTTTCTCCTGGTAGAACATCATCTTTTCAGTGTCTTTATTCCTTATTTTGACAATGAATTTAATCCTCTTAGGAGGGTAAAGTGACAGAGCTAGAAAGTTCGGGGAAAAAAGCCACACACACATGAACCAATATTACTCAATCACCTGAACAACACTGACCTGCTGTTCTAGGACACATTCACAGGGTCAGCTTTACAGGTAGAATGAAAATAATTAAATCCAATCCAGACTCCACGCTAACACTCTTCCTCCTCACTTTCAAAGAAGTAAATGCAGAGACACAGCTAAATCTTCTGTTCTAATAGAGGAAATTTAAAGAATTCCCAATCTAAACAGTAAATCTAAATAAAATTCCTGTTACTCTTTACTCCAAAGAGAGTCCTCTTTTCCATATCACCTAATTTTACCCTACTGTTAATTATTTATTCAACAATGAACCTTCCTCTAAATAACTAAGACAGACAAGAATTTTGAGTCTACACAGTGGGCACAAAATGAAATAGGAGCTACTTGTCTGAAAAACTTTTTACTATTCAGTAATCTAGCTTTCCATACATCAGTAAATTCTTTGGCCTTCCCTCCTCTAAGCTGATGAAATGGAAGTTCAACCTCTCAGCAAAAGTTGCAGGTTAGGAAACTTAGGATACAGTTTGGAAGACAGGAGGTGAAAGATAAGAACATCTTTCTTTCAAACTTAAGGCCGTCCCTAAAATAGATCACTTTCCTCCCAATGAGGACTGCTTTTTCCAGGGCTCTTTACAACATCCTCTGCATCACCAGAGTGCCTGTTGTCACACACAGACATATCATACCAAGCATGGCAACCTGAGGGTGAACCTACCTTACTGAAAGTAAGTTCAGTTTTCAAAGCTGGAATAAAGATCCTTGTGGCATTAGTAAATCAATCTATCCTTCGATAAGATCTTCAAGCAGTTGCATTATTTATACTGGTTTCACGTTTATTGACAGTAGGACTATCTGCATCTACTGATGCTGTGAATGTCTTAATAAATTACAGCCCCTTGGAGAGGGGACCTTTAGGGCAGGTAAAAAATATGTATGAATGGCTTCTGTTCCATGTAGCTAGAAGAATCCAGTAGTGTCCTTTACCCAGAGACAAACTAACATATTACACAGAGGAGGAGAAGCAGCAGCAGCAAGAATTACATTGGCCTGGTTTTAAAAACACTTGGCAAAGCAGCATTCAGGGCAAATTCCAATCTCATTAGCTTCAAAAACCCAATTAACGAGCCATTGTATAAGGAAGGGCTTGATGAAGCAGCATGACAGCTACTTGCGTCCTCTTTATCTTTTGAACTCAAATACACATTTTTGTTTTCCTTGCTGTTTAAAGACAAAAAGTACCACATTTAATGAAAAAAGACTTTACTGAAAAAGCCATGTGGGCTTGCCTGGTAATAGCCCCAGCTAACAAAGTATCCTTTGACTTCTGCTTACTCAAAGAAGGAATTATTGATGTTGAGAGAAAGGAAAAAGGAGGGAAGACAGAATACTTGGCTAGTGTATCTGACACCAAAAACATCTTTATCAATTCAGTGAAGTACTTGAGCCTGAAAACATGATTTGAAAGCAAGAACTCCTGTTAGAATATTCTGTTGCAGAAAAAATTAAAAAATGCAACACCCTAAAATTGGTATGAGAATTCGCACTATGTTCTTGCCCACCGAGAAGTGGCAGTGCAGTCATGATTCAGTGACCTAGCAGAACCGCACTGCTCCAGCTGCACGCTTGGCACAGATGCTTGGCTCCAGGGGAAGAACGACACTTTTATACCTTTGTGATCACTGTCCAATCTTCTGCTCAGAGAGACTCAATCTGCTGACAATACAAAACAACTCCATTAGGCCAGCCTGAGAAACCTCCAGCACTAGTATCTGCTTTTACATCAAGCTTCTGATAAATCAGAGCTGCACAGATCATGACAGATCACTTTGTTATGCAAATAACGCATTTCAAAACAGTCTGAAAGTGAAATAATCCATGGGAAAGGCTGACTCCCAAATCTACTCTAGAAGCTTTCCAATAGTCCTGTTAATCTGAAAATGCTGATGTCATCAAGGCATCCACACACGATGCCTCCATTACAGATCTACTGACAAAAGAACTAAGAGGAAATACTTTTACCAGATGTTATAACCTTTTTCAAAACATTTGCGTACGTAAAGCTGTATTTGCCTCCTGCAATACTACATACTAATAGCATACTGCTCCAGATTTCTAACTCCAGTAACATCTCTTTACAGCACAGAAAGTTACTTTATGCCGATGCTTGTTAAAGTGGCAATGAGATGACACACCACATTCAATTCACTTTAGAGCTCATGAATTACTGCGTATTGTACCTGTGTCTAGTTGTATCAATTAAGAAAAAAATCCATGGGAAAAAATCCATTCTGAAATTAAACCACCATTCACACTAAAGCCAATTTTCTCATTTGTTCACTGAAGAAAGATGCCATTAATGTCCCTCATGGTGTGAAAAGTATCAGCATAACAAGAACTGCCCCCAAATTTCCCCTTTGCTTTAGCAGATTTTTGTTATTCTAACTACAGCTCTTCAGAGTTGTTACATGCCCCTTCAGCTGAAAGATCAATAGCAACTTGTGTGGAGAACTCCACAATGCGTTAAGAGATTGAGTACATTGTTCCAGGAAATGTCAAGCCTTAATTGGTGTGACTGACCACAGCCTCAGGCAGGCACTGAACTGTATTGTCTCCACACCAGTGAAAAACCCAACATCACCTTCAGGATGCTCCTCCATTATCCCTCCCCCTTTTTTTCTTCTCCCCCTTTTAACAATTAACCTGACAAGGCCTTCTTTCTGCAGTCACTCAGAGGAGTGTTTTACTACATGTTAAAAGACAAGATATGTATTGAAAGTAGCAATTTTATTTGAGTTAAAATTATTTACAAAAACCCAAAGACATACTTCATGAAACTGGTACAAACTATTTTTCCTGCCGTTGGCTTTTGCTCCAAAGATCACAGCTGAGAAATACTGTATAAAATAAAAATAGGATTGGATTCAGAAAAGTACTCTACGGTTCTAATTTCCAATTGAGAGTATTTACACAAATATTTACAATGGAAAAAAAGTTACTTTAAAACTTTAATTTGCAAGTTGGCCTCAAGTACCCTTTAATGCAGAGTTATTTGAGGGTCTAACACACAAAAGCGCACTGCAGTTCACAGGGTGATTTCTCCCCCCACCCTCAAAAAAACCAACCTGCATTTGTCAGTGCTTGACAATTACATTTTTTAAAAAACTGTTAAACACTGAGGTAAATCAATTCCCAAACAATTACCAGTGTAACAAAGAAAGGTAGTTGTCCCTGCTTTCCCCCATCATCACATCCATATTTCATTTTCTCTTACCATCTCTCCACAGAACACTACATAATCAATTTGTAATTCCATTATAAGTGAAAAATCTCTAAAATCAGAAAACTAGATGGGCAAAATATTCAGTAATTTCCTCCTGATGCAGATCACTTACATACAGCTTCTCTCTCTCACTCTCTCTCTCAATACTGAGGTTTTTTTAAACAAAGGGGAATACAACCTCAAAAACTTTTCTAAGTTACACTGATATACTAGGTTTTAGAAGGTGATGAGAGAAAACGCAAAAAAGTATGACCAACATAGGATTTTTGCCGCTAATCAGTTACTTCCTTACAGAATTTCCAACAATCTGCATTATCAAAAATAGGAAGACATAGAAGGCAGCCACTGTATGTAAAAAATTTACAGCTGGCACTGATACAAAAGCACAAGTTCTTAACTTTATACATGGAGATAACACAAGATCTAAAAGTAGGTTAGATTTCCTGTTATTTCCCCCTCATTATACATAGAACTAATATTTTTATGGCTTCAAGTTTTACAAATTCAATGGAACAACATGATTCAACTACCTATACAGGTATTTAAAAGTGTCAATGAAGCAGATCTCAACAGTCTGCAAATATTCAAGACCAGCTTAATAAAAATAATTACCAATTCTGTTGGCCTGAATAATGAGTGCAAGAAAAAAAATTGCTAAAAAAAGTCATGTATTTTCTGGGATTCTTTGTTCCACTTAAGTCTTCAAACACAATGCTTTGCTGTGAACTAGACCTCAGACTGAACAAAATCTTAGCTATATCAGCAATTTAAGGCTTTGTGTTGTATGCATTTAAACTCTGTCATGCTACAGAAGAATGAAATGGAAAGATTATGTCAGCTGGAAACATTAATCCCCCTTGGTGTTTTAGCTTCTCTAAAATTCTTCCCCCTAAAACATCCAAATTCTTTGTACTGAGCATGATAAAATACATCGTGAGTGCTTCCTTAAAACAACTTAAAACAACATTTGAAAGTTTTTGCTCATTAGAAGTGTAAACTGCCCTGGGACTGAATATCTTTTTTTTAATTCTTTTTTTTTCTTTTTTCCTTTTTTTTTTTTCTTTTTTTTTAAAGAGAGCACAACTTTTTACAGTTACTCTTTCTTTTGTGGATAACATACCCTCAAATGGCTTTGTGTGTTTATGGGCTTGCATGCTTCTTGGAACTAGAAAGTGTTATGGTCTATCAGTTTACAGTACATGGGCCATGACAATTTTAGAACTGAGAAATAGTTCAACAACCTAATTTCAGTCAAAACAGTATAAAAAATAAACTATCCAATCCTCACCTCTTTGGATTCCAACAAATTTATATATAGACAGTAGTTAAAATCACAAAAGTATTTAAAAATTTATATTTTATGATTTTGGAATAATCTAGTAATAAAAAAGCAAGAGCTAATTGAACTCAAATAGGAGCAGTGCTGCTGTCCAGAACTTCTTTATTAGAACATTTGTTTGATACCTCAGTAGCTAAGCTGCCTTTGCACCTGGCTGGCATGAAACAGTGGCTCAACAGTAAACAGCAGTTGCACTATCAGCAGCAAGTTTTTCCCCTTGAAACTTGTCACGAACAAAGCAAGAAAAAAAGATAGGGAGGGTAAACCCTGACAAAAATATTTAAATACTGCACTGCATCATAAACAGCATGGTTTCTTTATTTATTTTCCTCAGAACCTTTTTCCCCTCATTTTTGATAGTTGCAGATTGAAGTAGTAACTGTCTTCTAGAAAATGCTGAATGCGTGGTTAAGAAACCAGGTAGCCTTAAAAATCCAAACACGAATGACACAGATGAATGCTCTTGTTATATCCTTCAAGGACTTCTTTCATGACTTCTTCTTTTGTCTAAGGGTAGCTCCAGCATTAGAGTGCCTGCAGCGGAAGTTAAGTATCTAGCAGTGTTCCAAGTATTCAATCACCCTAGAGATAGATTTCTGGCCCGTTGTTCCAACAGCACACTGGAAAATGTAATAGAAAACAGAAGTAACAAACAAGCACTCGTAATACCTCTTTAAAATATTTGAGATCTATGCTCATTTCAGAATTTTGGTATTTAGAATTATGTATCAGTAAAAGCAGCTAGGTTCAAGCAGAGGATTCCAAGTATTTTCCCAATCAGTCACAATCAAGTGGAATGAAAGCTTCATTCAATTTACTACCAAAATAAGGACAAATGGATTTTCAGTATTTAAAAACAGAAAATCAACCTGTGCTCTTCTAAAGACACAAATTGAAAAACGTTAAATGCTTCTAAAAACGTATGGACTATTAACAGAAAACATAATTACAAAAATATCTACATACCTCAATTTAAAATATATATTACTTACAGTAAGATTCATAAAACTGAGAAATTTTTTGAGCATTTCAGTCATTATCGAGAAGTCCCCTTCAGGTAAGTACTCCCTCACAGTAGTCACATTGATCTAAGAAACAAAACAATCTATTTTGATTTGGGAAATATTTTTCTGACACAGAACTATGTTACTCTGCATGTGAGGTGTCATAAGAGAAGTATATTTATTCATAGCATTACTAAGATAGCTATTGCTCTCGTATCTCTATGATGTAAGTCTCTCTTAAGTAATACTTGTATTTATGGTGTTTGTGTTTCTAGGAAACAACAATTGCTAAGATTTGTTGTTGTTGTTATTTTTTTTTTTCATTAAAGATCATTACTACCGTCAGACCTCCCCAGGACCCACAAGATCACAAGAACTAAAAACCCCACCATACTACTCTCCTGACATGGAGAGCATCTCCCTTCACAATTGTTAAGGGTTGAGAATTACTGAACTTAACTACTGTCAGTATCACTCCAAACACTAAAATTGGATGGAGCTTATCAGTCACAAGGTGCAGAACAGCACATTAAATACCATTTCTGCCATCACGGTAAATTTGAACAAGCCTTAAGGCAGGTCTGAACCTCATTTTCATTTGAGCATATATCTGATGGGAGAGTTTATGAAGTTCTCAACTGTCAGAGTTCCACATTTTAAAGTTTTAACTTCAGCTTTCTATTATGTATTTCCAACCCGAGGCAATCACCCTCAACTAATGCGGACAAACCAAATTTCGGGTAGCTTCAATAGAGGAAAAAAAATAAAGCAGACTGATGAAAAAAACCAAACCAAAACACCTCCAATGTTAACTTGCTTATCAAAACTACTGAAAAATAAAGCAAACTTTTATAACTATAGAACAGGCAACCAAGTTTGCCTTTCCAAAGAAGTTCATTTGTGGGCTAAGACTAACAACAAAGGGGAGAGAGGCAGAAGAGGTTCAATACTCAGTTCCAACTGTTTTTGATAAACATACCGATCCTCAGAAAATTTGTTTTGGATTGAATACCTCTGGCAACTTTCCATAGAACTATATACGTTAAGTGTAGCTTCATCAGTGGACTAGCTCACGTTGAACCTTAATTTAATAAACCCATTTCAATACTGCAAATTATTACTTTACTAAAAACTGTATTGGACTTAAGAGCAAGTTATTGACATATTCCCTTACTGGACTCTCTTGGCAGAGACAGCCTAGAAGCAATGCTGTGTATGAGGCCACAATGCAGTCTTCCATGTGCTTCCCAGCATGCTGAAGAGCTGTAAAGAGAGGCAACCAAGTGTATTGTATTCTCTAAGCAGCTGGTATCTTCCACTGCTTCAAATACAATCTTTCATTATCACTTCTCAGAATTGTTTTTTCTCAAACAAAATGAGCTTTTGGACTGAGATTTCAGAAGCAAGAATTACACAAACTCTGCATTTACTAACTCAGCAACACATTCTTGAACAAAAAAAGGGTGTTCATTCGCTTTCAATTCATTCCATTGTGTGGTATTTTATTATTATTTGCCATTTCAATGTGCAAACTATATGCTTAGAACACCAAAACACAAATATAAATGTTTCATGTGATATTATAAGCCAGTAAGACTTCCACCAAAAGAAGTGTATTGTATTAAGGATAACAGATACAGCACTTCTTGATAATGACTCGGCATTTTTTGACAAACCACAAATAGCTGCAGGCACCAGTTGATGGAGCTACAATAAGGAGGAAGGACATAAAGCAAGGTTGGAAAAAGCAATACAGCACACCTACTATTAGAAGATTAAAACACTATTAGAAGTAATACATCGCACCTGCCATTAGAAAATTAAATGAGAAGGACCGATGCTTCTGACCTTCCAGAGAAACTACATAACTCTGCTTAGAGATATTTAAATTCCTGGAGTGAACTACCAAAGATACAGCACATCAAGGCATTACACAGATACCTACGACACCACCAACAGAGTGAGAAGACCTCAGACACAAAGAAGATGGGGACAGAAGAAGAATACGTGCAAATAAGGACAGGAGGAAAAAACTCTAAAAGCGGCATGAAACAAGAATGGGTCACAATACCCTGGAAAACAAAATTAAGGCAGATAACTTTCAAGGGCTGTTTCAGTAGAACAAGATAAAGGCTTAAAAGCCATCCCTTTCCGAATATTTATTACACAGAATGTTCCCTAAAAAAAGGTTTGTGTTGTTTTGGAGGTTTTGTTTGTTTTTTAAGGAACTGACAGAAGGTACTATTAAGAAAATAAAAAGTAGCATAACTTCTTCCACTTCTGCTTCACCTCTGAACTGCTCCTACTTATGATCTGTATCAGTTTCACCTGGGGAATATGCTGAGGAAATCTCAGCCCAAGAGACTGCATGTAGATAGGAAGCAAATTTATGCAATCACAGAGTTCTTTGCCTTTTCTGAGCTCATCACAATCAGACAACATACCTTTATTAAGATCAAGTTCTTCATCATCTTCTTCCTTCTTATCTTTCTCTTCCGTACTATCTGGCTTTTCTGTGGAGACCCACTGTATCTCCCCACTTGTCTCTTGCCATTCCCCACTCTTATCGTGCTGAGCAGTAGGAGCTTCTTTAATCAATTCATCTGTCTGGCTCTCGGCCAGCTGTGCTGCTCGCTCACGCTCTAGAAAGAGCTAGTGGAGAAAATTTCAAAAGAATTTCTATTATAAATTAAACCCTAAACACATTGCATTAATACTTGAAACCTTATTTCCCCTTCACAATTCACCCCTTAATACAGTTAGTCTTCAACACTTTTCTTAACAATAGCCTTTTCTTCTTCAAACGAAAATATAATGTATCCCAACACTAATGCTGCGCTCCACAGAAAAGGCCTCCTCCACCCCTCCTCAGCACTGACCCAGTTGGCAAGCTCCTCTTGGGCATTGTAAATGTTTAGTCATTTTCTTTGAGACACAGCTCGAAGAGCAAAAGTTGACATATTTTCCTGTCCGTTTTTGTTCTCTAGCAATCCTCATTTTCTTTTCATGCTTACTATCCCCTCTTTGCTCTCTTAGCTTTTCCCTTGATATGTAAAAAGCAAAAATTTGAAAGTAATTTAAAATGACTTCTCAAGGATGTGACTGAACCAGCAATGTCACCAGTTTTAATACTGCTTTGCTGAGCTGTACACATTAAGATAATTAACACTATTTTTATTGTTGATATTTTTTGTTTGCTGATGGACAGTTATTTCACATAGTTAAACAGAAGAACTGTGAAAAGCATCCATAAAATTATCACTACTGAAATAAATGGGCCATAATTTAAAATCCGTTCAACTCCCTTATTTCAGCTAGGATGGTGGAACTTGTTCACCAAAATTATTGGTGGATTTTTTTTAACAAGTTACTGAATACAACATTTAAGAACGCAGTTTCACATCCATATTCATTATAAGAGCAATAAAATAAAGATGTAAAGAACAATACATAAAGTTTTTTATTCAAAGTTGCAAACTCCTGAAAAGATAGTACTTAAAAAAAAAATCTATGGAAGCAAAGTACATAAGATAAGAGTAACTTACAATTTTTACAGCTGGTTTAAAACAAAACAGAAGTAAACCATTTAGGAACAAGAAAACTAGAAATAAACTGTATAGGAACAAGACAGCTTTATGGAGCCTGAGAGCAGCCTTTGGATACCTGTAATAATGATACCACTGTCTTTTACCAGGAAAGCTGTTTCTGTAATGGACAGTACTGAAAAAGTCAAAGAAGTGGGGGGAGAGGAGGGCCACTCACAATGTTGTACTATTACTGCAAATACTAAAGAGAAAAAAATTCTGACAAATCTTCATTGTTGAGTTCTCCCTTCTCCCTTGACAGTCTGACAATAAGAAATGGTAACTATTACCAGAAAAACACATTTCTTACCTGCACTAAAGCCTGAACAGCATCAATCTGTCCGGTTATCTTTAGGCTATCATCTCCTTCTCCCGTACAGAATGAGTCAAAAGAACATGATGTTTCCATATTGACAAGACAGTGTCTGTTCCGAGCACTGTATTCTACCAGATTGATCAACAGACCCAATCCCTGCAAGAATTGGAGAGTTGAACAGGATTATACACATTAAAAAAGGATAATTTAGCAAAAAGAAACTATTCAGATAAATGTCTTCTTTATGCCTTATCTTTCTGGGGATACATAACTTACTGACACACCTTTATAAAACAGTTCGAAGGATCAGGATTTAAAGAAATACGAGGCAAAACTGAGATTCCTGCACACTACAACTTGACGCAGGAATCTCCATTTTTCCAATTCTAAACACGAAAACATTCTCAATGTTTTTAAAGATGTGATTTCATTTATAGATTAGGGATTCAGGTATCCAACCTTCAGCTTATAGTCTTAAAAGTCCTTTCGCATACACAATTTCACCGTTGCTATTTAGGCCACACAGACCCATTTTACATAAGCTGGGGTAAATTTGACAAAGCCTTTATTTCAAACAATTACATCCACTGTATTTCTAAAGTTGAAAAGACACTTGAAAATGAGGTAATTCACATTTATTTAGCTAAATGTCTTTGTTCATCTAGCAGTGCACTTTTCTCACCAAACACATGGAAAATTATTAGAGCTCAAAACCACCAAATCCTTACAGAAACCTTCTTTAAGTACCTCAGTAAGTACATATATGGTTAATGAAAACTGTAGAGGCTGCTTCTTAATTATGAACTAGAGTAGTTAAAAGCACAAGAAGGGGGCAAATCATTTTACATTAATGTAATAACTACAATAGCTTACCAGCACCCGAATATCAAATCTCTGTTCTTGAGGTAGGAACTTTGGAACCTGAAGCACACAATTCATAGCTGTGCCTATCAGACCATCTTGTTCACCTGTTTTTGTACTACCCCATTCTGTAAACAAAAAGAGTTTAGAGGCTCAATTTTTAACATCCTCATTTTCATCATCATAAGCAGATGGATAAAAACCTTCTGGCCCTAAAGATGAACTGGACTCTCTTGGCCAAAGCAGGCATCTTAACACTTAATATCTGCAATTACTCATCCAATCTGCAAAGACAAATTACTGATTACTGTAAAGCAAGCACCTACCACACAAAACTTTTATTGCACTGTACATGGTAAAAACATAATCGGTATAAGAAAAGGGTTTACATTAACTTATTATTTTATGCTTTCACACAGGACATGAAAAATGTTGTTTGTTTTACCGTTATCATTTGTTAGGTTGAGCAAGACGCCAATGATGGCCCTCATGCAGTCTTCTACTGCTTTACCCACATGGTTAGTTACATTCTGGTGAGGCAGAAGCTTATTGTCTGGCAAACAGATACTGTCTTCAGCACGATTATATCGCTGGATTAACTCCTCACAATGCTGCAGTGCTCTGCAGGGAGAAGATGCAGAACAAAATTACACTGACAACATACAGAACATTCCACCCTTATACTCATTTCACCAGGAAAAAAACTTAATACAGAGCTTAAGCAGAATTCTTCTGATGCTCAGATGCCCTGTCTGTAGTGAAAGATTAAATAAATTTATTACCTATAAAATCGTTCCTGAGCTCAACTGAAATTGTGAAAACAAAAAACTAGGAAGGCTTTGTGGCTTAGAGCTTTATCAGCTTGAGATTTCAAGAGCAAAAGTCAATTTTTCTTTGCAACTTCATCACATGGTCTTACAAGATAACTCCTCTCCCTACAAAGCCAGCCTCTCACATCCTCTCACCATCGAGGCACAACATTATTCTGACAGTATTATTGAAATGTTCTCTTATTCTATCCTCGGAGGTATCTCTATTCTGTAAGAAATAAATAATGTGACCTTGTAGCAGTAAAACCTTAATCTCATAACGCTACTGGACCACAGGCTTGATTTAACTGCATGACATTAGTTTGATGTCAAACTGACAACACTGATTTTGATTACAAACAAAACTAAAAATATATATTGGTCTAAATAGCATAGTAAACAGTGTTGCGGTGTTTTTTGGTTTTTGTTTGTTTGTTTTTTTTAATTGAAAGAAATACTCAAAATATCTAACCTACAACCATGAAATTATGTTTCCAATGAGGTCTGCAGACTCAAATTTTCAGCTTAATTTGTTTTCTTATGAAGAGCAGTACAAGAGGGATAAGCTCTGCCAGTCAACAGAGACCTCACCCAGATTGATAAATGGGCTAGAGGTGTTTGCACAAACATCTTTGCCAGGGGGAACAGCCAAGAACAGACTTTTGCTATGCTTATTCTTAGTTACACTGTCAATTCTGTTATGCTCCATTTCAGCAAACACTTAAGCATAATGAAAACACATTACACAAATGTAGCTTCCCAACTGCCCTCTTCTGTGTTCATATTATCTTGGTACTGAAGAGCTGAATCCAGTTTGCAGCTTCTACAGAAGCAACACTAACAGCACTACATATGGGTAGTATTCAGGTAGTTACCCATACCCTCATATAAAATAACTGCAGCATTACTTAATGAAAAGCAACAGTGGAAATTGTGGGGTTTCTGCTCCCTAGAATCTTCTGGTATAACAAATACATTTTTTTCCCCTATCACGTGCAGTGCTCTGCAAAAATGTCTTTTTGTTACAACTTACTTAGCTGAGGAGACTATGAGTTGCGAGTCTTTGTATGCTATCAGATAGCTCTGATTTTCTGGATTATGCACAGTAACCTAAAAAGGGGAGGAGAAAGCAATATTAAAAATAAGACTTTTTTTACTTGAAAGAGAAGCATTCCCTTCCACTATCAGCCCACTTTATTCAGTTCCACATTTCTTGGTTATTAACCAGTGTAAACTTCTACTTTTCACTGTGCAGTATTTCCTTGGGAGTTTTCACCTTGTAATTAATCACAAAAAATTGTAGCACTGAAGATAAAGCCATTTTCCCTGATACAGTAAGTATAGAAACCGTGTTGCAGAATGTTCTGCCACAGCAAAAACCTGTGAATCTATATCCTGGGACTACAGTGTCCCATACATGTGTATGTAAATATATATAAAAATATAACACAGAATACTATTAATACATAATGGTATTTTTACGACTTGACATCGGCTCCACTTCTGAGAGCTTATTATGCATTCAACCACAAAAGTCTAGTTTTTCCTTTACTTCCCTGATTGAAATTCAGAATCCATTTTCAGAAAAATTTCTTCTCTTAAATTTGCATGATTTGGTGCACTGATTTTTGTTGTCTCTTCTAAGTTCTTAAGGATCTTGCTATATCACAAACCACCCTCAAGTTCAATTTTGAATATTCTACCACTAAACAAGGCTTTTCTAGCGTTGCTTGGCAATTCCCTCTATCAAATATAAAAGCAGAAAGTGGATCTAAAAATTTTTCTCTCACTGTTCAGAAGGCAGGTAAAGAGCTAAGTGCCATTAATTTTTACATAAGCACCCTTGAATTAGTACTCAGCAATTGCTCTCAGTTTTTAGCTTACTTTTACACTATCTTTGGGTCTGTCCTTCTTTTCTGGGAAGAAAACAAGCTACTGCTTGATTTGGGTTTAAGGTATTCGTTAAGATCCATTGACCTGTACTCTGAACCTGAACATTGCTTTCTTATGCGTGGAGATGTATTGCTAAAACAACCCTACACTCTTCTGCTTGCTTACCTTATCACAATACTAAAAGAGTAACACCAGTAACAAATATGAAACTCAACAAAAAAAGGCATTATAGGGAAGCATATGCTCACAATTCCTGTCAACTAAGCTCTACAAAAGTACTATGTATTTTAACTCTGTTCAAAGTTCTGACAAAAAATATTTACCATCTCAATATACATGCTCAACTGGTTACAGGACTAGTTTGACTTCCAGGCACTTTCCTCTTTCAGCTCTTAGCCAGCTGCTGTTTGAAAGTAGCAATTCTTATAACATATATCAATTTATTGCTTCTAAGAAAATATTGCTTTTATAGGGATGCGTTATTACTGCACACACACACTACAGGGTCAAACTCGCACCCATGAACAGCAGCTGTTTGTAGGAACTTAAGAAAAAGCATTCAGTTACTCTTACCAATATTAAACTTGCAAA
Source organism: Pterocles gutturalis (assembly GCF_000699245.1). Classification (NCBI taxonomy): domain Eukaryota; kingdom Metazoa; phylum Chordata; class Aves; order Pterocliformes; family Pteroclidae; genus Pterocles; species Pterocles gutturalis. The sequence continues at coordinate 6,191 of NW_010105002.1, read as the reverse complement.
GTTATAAATATATTCAGAATAGTAAAAGAAATTCTCAAACAAGCATTCCAGAACACTGATAAAAATCAGATGAGAAGGTTAGTATCTTCTATAAAAAATAAGCAACATCATAGCATTATTGTGTAACTATAGATTGAAAGAATGTAACACAGACAAGGTCTGGTTAAGAAAAAACAGTTTTCAGAAATGCAATGCATCTGCTAATACTCACACTTTCTAAGACCCGTAAACATCTTTCTGCACCCCATAAGGAAGCAACCAATTTCTCTTCATCTTCATCACTGCTTAGGTGATCCACACATTCTTTAACTAAACAACAAAAAGAAGTTGTTTTCCACTGTCAGCAAGAGGTTTTCAAAAGCCAAGCGTACACACTTAACTAGCTACTCAGAGAGCTGCTATCAACCTTGTTTTACACTTTACAAAACTCTACTGCTAGAAAACAATCACGAATACATGATCAGCATTCCAAAATTTTTCATTTCCCCAAGTAAATAAAAAAAATCCACCCTTACAATTCTGTCTTCATAAGTTTGTGATTGTTGCCAATCATTACCTATCTGTATATTTTATTTTCTACTGACAACAAAGAGATTGTACAGCACAGAGGTGTTCCTTAACCGTAACGCAGTTTTGTAGAAGAGAAAAAAGTTACAGCATACACACCCTCCCCACACTTTACAAGTCAGAAACCGTGTGCAAGTTGAATGCTTTCATCTCTTCAATCCTTCTTTTGTCCACCTCTCTGCTTAAGACCAAAGTTTAATTCAGCTCAAGAATTCACTTCAGAAATGTCCCTCTTCCTATCTGAGAGATGCTGATCCAAAAAACTTAACCAAGACCTATCTTTAAAAATAACGAAATATCTGAGATATTTAGTTAAAAAAATATCAGGCCTGAAAATAATTCTAGAAGACTGTAAAGGAGATTTTACTCTACAATAGTGTGCTATATTTGTGTGTAGTACGGAGATATGTAACACCGTAATCTGTGTTCTGTCTATAAACTTAAGCCATTTTAATCTCACACATTTTATGCAATATTACACACATTCTGTTTAACCTTAAAACTACTTTCAATCCTACATGCAACAGATGAAAGTCACTGATATTTTACGGTGACTTGATATCAAATTGCGTACGTTGTTTTTAAAATTGCTGAGAAAAAATATGTTTCCATTTTTAATCACAGCAAATGAACATTAGGGAAAGCAAACATTTTAGTAAGATTCACTATTTTTTCACTCTGCCAAAGAAGCATCTACAATATACCTTTATCTACAATATGATCAAGACCACCTAGAAGTCGCAGTTCTTCTTTAAACCAGTCTCCGGCTCGTTTTGAGGTGAGCGACAGTAATGTCTCCATTGCCAAATGGCCAGTCTGAAAGAGTTAGGTTCCAGAATTAGTGAAAGCCTCATATGCAGCTGTAGCCAATATATCAAATCATACAAATACACGACACATAAACACAAAAAGGTGTTTATAGGTTCTGAGTAGAACCACCACCAGAGGGAGCAAGAACAGATTGAACAATACACATATCTTTAAAAAAATAGACTGATAAAAACACTGATAAAAAGGTACTCTGCCTTTTTAACTGTTTCTTGATTTTATTAGTAGATTAGAAAACCTAAGCAGCCACCTTTCACCTGTTTCTCTTGTTATCAAAAGAAACAGGTGGAGGAAGGAAATGGACAAATCCCGTCAAGCAGGAAAAAAAACAAGAAAAGCCACAGTGAACACTGCTTCTCTGTCTCCCAGATACATTGGCTCTGCTGCTTGTAAAACACATTTGAATCTAACATAGGTATTTAGTGGTTTTAATTTTAAAATCATACAAGATAGCAATGTAATTAAAACACTGTAGAAAATCTTACTATAAACTATTTATTTTTTTAAGAAAAAGAGGAATACATATCAAAATTCAACAACAGCAAAGGCAAGTTCACTCTCTGCAAATGGAAGCTGAAGAGATTTCAGCTGATTATCTTAATTAACCCTCCAAAATGTTTTCAAACAAAACTAACACCATTCATAAAGACTAGAACTTGTTTTTCCAAAGGCCTCTAATAAAAGGCAAATGTTAATAATAAAACATATACATACATCTAAATTTACACCTACACAAAAGTGACTAGTATAGACCTCTGTAGCACATGGAGAACAAATATGCAAACCTGCACTACAATAAACTTAATAATTTAATATATTGTATATAAACACAGCAATGGTAGGTCAGAGAAAAAGCCATAAGATCTCATTAAAGTCAACTGAATTTAATCATTCTCAAGTTATCTTCCCCCCAACACATTTTACTTGTAATGCTTCAAGGAGGGCTGTACTTATTCTGAGCTGTGCAGCATGTTCCAGGATACCAGTTCAAATCTCAGCACCTCCTGCAAATGAGAGTACTCACCAGGTTTGAAGAAACACCCCATTGTCTTGAAAAAACAAGTTATAAGTTGTTTGAGTCCCCCCAACAGCTGCTTCACTTGTTTTCAAAATACTGACTTCCAAGGAGGAAAAGACAGTTGAAGAGTAGTCTTGTTAAAGAGTTACCACCCCAAGCTAGTTATCTCCTTTTTTAGGAGCAAGCTCTGCAGCACACTGCCACTGATGAGTATGTCCTTAGTAACTGCATTTCTCCAATGGAAATGGAAGTGTCCTTGGATCACAGTGTCGTGGGGGACAAGACAATACAAGCAGCAGCAAACCTACAATAATAGGTCATTCCTCTGAGGCAGCAGCACCCAATTCCCCATCACAGAGGAAACAAAGCTGCAATTACTCCTGCAACTGTGTCACCACCCAGGAAACTGCTAACTACCTGTAATCACCAACAGCCACTCAGCCAGTCTTCCCACAGGAGGGAAACTAAACACACTTGGCTATGGTGTGCTCATCTTATCACTGGGAGGTACATGCCATGAAACCTCACACTTTTAAAAAACGGTAAAGTAAAAAATATAATGTTAAAGGAGATGAGGATATTTCAAGTAATGGATGGAGAACTTCCCTTCTGAAGCCAACCAAATGAGAAAGCATTTTGAGGGAGGGGGGAAGAGAACCTGAAGACAGCAGTCTGACAGCTCCCTAGCTCGCTGAGGCTTTCCCATCCTCAGATGAGTCATTTCACTTTTACAGATTGAGCTTGAAAATATTGTAATATGGGTATCTGAAATCATGCATAACCTAAACCCGATTGATAGAAGCTGATTAAAAACTCTCCTTAGAGATCTACAGGGCTACAAAAGACTTCGTTAACTTCCTACATACCTTCACCATGAAACCTCAAAGGCCACACAATATTTAAAATCTGGTGCTTCGTTTTCCACTAAGGGACAATAAGACTTAAAAAAACTCCAGGATTATATAATTTGATATTTATACTACCACGCATAAGAACACAATTTTTAAAAAAAATAAAATTATTCAAACCTTGTAACCCTTTTGCTTTTGATGCAAGTAATCCACTCTATGTATTTTTTATGCCAATGACTATGAAATTTTAACACCAAAGGTTCGAAACATGGTTCCCTTAAGCCTTCAGCCTTATGCTGAGAGTGAAAAACAGAAAAACCTCTTTCACCAACTGAAAAAAGTAATTTCTCATTATGAAGGTTCTCATAATGATGCAACAGAGAACAGCTAGCTGCAAAGCATTAGCTGCAGAGGGCTATGCTGACACGCAAATGCCAATTGCTAACACAAAGGCTAAGTTCTTCAGGTTTTATCTTCTCCTAAGCCTGGAGCAAATTCTACTCAGAGAAGTAATTTTCAATTTCTGGGTTTACATTTTTAATGTTCATAGCAGTCCAGAAAACAGAACCCTTTGAATACCTTTTTGAGTACTTAAAAATTAGTCAAATTAACTTCTAGGTAGCCACACAAACAACATTGTCTGTAGAAAGAGATAGGCAGTATTGAGATAATCGTCTTTTAATCTGTGTAAGATTCGAAAAAACTAAGGTGTAGCCAGTTAGGCACAAACTGGAGTTATCAAAACATCTGCTGCAATCCTTCTGTTTCCCAGTGAATGTGTCTGAGTCTGAAAAAGCACAGATCTTTTCTTTAACCCCAGAAGACCTGCATTTTTGTTAACGTTTTCTGCCTGTCATCTGGTACAAAACAGAGATTACTTATTATAGCTCATGACAAGAGAGCTATGCAAAAGCAGCTTTATCTTCTATCTCTGAAGTTCATTGTCTCAACTTGCCATTACTACTATCATAAATCAGAAGAGAACCTAATAATCTAATTTGGCTAGCATATATTCTCTAAACACCATATAGTCTCTGCTTCTAGATGGTGCAGCTGGGAGAGAACCCGTTTCCATTGGTTAGATGGTGCAGCATTCAACACATTTACAACAGCTCGGCATAATTTTAAGAAATAGAGATGCCCCATGGGAAAAAAAAAAAAAAAAAAGAAACAGAAAACCAGCAGAAACTGAGGGTCTGTGACAAAACTGCTCTTTCCTCATGGACAACTTCCTTGCAAGTCATAGTCCCTTTTAATATATCCTCTCCCTTTAAAGCCCATGCCTAAGAAAACACAAGAACAGAACTACAGTTCATAAAAACCCATCAGGCTGGCTCAGATTCTACATATGAGAAAACCTCAAATAGGAGACAGTGGTCTGTGTGGCTGGATGCTTTAGCAATGAGGAACCTGTAACCAGCTGTTCCATGCTTAATAAAGGGAGCTGTCTTACATTTTATAGTGCAAAAGATATCCTAGCACTGACCGACTGTGAGCTATGTGAGCTGCCTTTGGTGCCAAAACAGCTCTGAAATAAGACACCAATTACACTAATTCCTAGCTGATCACCACCTAGAGAGCAAATTTCATTCTGTGTCGGTATCTTCAGACTGTATCATGTGAATTCACAGATTAAGCTGAAAGCAGAGAAAATAATCTCAAACTCATTCTTCCTTTGCAGATTTCAAAGGCTGGAAAATTAACACAAGCCTCCTAAATGCATGTTTCATAGGTTTGTAGGAAACAAGCCTAAAACTGAAACTCAAACAATTCTCCTTTGTCACAACAAACTGATTACCAAGGTTAAGAATTATGTCATCAATATTGTCTTCCTCCCTCAAAATTCAGCTCTTTCTACTGCTACATAATACTGACTTTTCATACCAATTCAGCTGTTTGTTCCATAGCTAGAATTTTGGGAAAACAAACCAAACCCAACCCTTCCTAAATCAACAAAAAAGTCACTAAAACTACAAAAAAAAGTGCCAGCTCAGCAAGGCATGGCATCTTTTAATCTAACCTAAAATGGAATACCATCTTAACTGCAGATTACTGGCAGGAGTTGAAACATTACTTGCAGAGATAAAGCTCTAAAATGCTCACTTCATAAACAATAAATCAGAAGCTTCTCCTGTTGGGTATAAGTATTACATGAAAAATGGCAAAAACCTAGTAAGAATCTTTAAGACATTAAAGTAATGTATTACAAGATATTAAGAAACTGAGATGATGCTGACATCTGTTATACTGAAATATAGTGAAAGCAAAACCACAATACTAATTTTTGCCATCTATGACCACTCATCCAGTCAATCTGTCATCAATTCTTTAAATACACTCTTTTAAAAAGACTTGCAACTTACCCTTAATTTGGGTATGCTAGCATCATATAAACCATTATATGATTTGCTAGCATCAAACCATGGCCAAATTTGTTTTTAAACAAAACCAGTTCACTCTGTTGCAGCTGAAGACATATTCAAAAAAATAACTGTGTTTGAGAAAGGAAGGAAAAAATTAATCCACATTTACGGTAATCAACAGATCTCCCACCACACTTCCGGCAGAGAAATCTGTTTCCACAGGACAATTTTTTTTTTTTTTTAAATGAGAAAACTACACCACATTTTCAATTTAGCACATAACACTCTTATTCCCATGTAAGAGCCCCTATTGTTTGTGAATGTAAGTACAAAATCCAGGCAAAGAAATGGAGTCAAATAATCTAAATATTGTCTTTAAACACATGGTCCGGTACAGTCTTTACTTGTTTTTACTTGCTACCTTTAACTAGCTACCCTTAGCAGGAACACATGGTGAATCAGACAGCTGAAGAACAACCTAACTTCACCCTACTAACATCCTTTTAGAAAAGAAATTTCAAATTAAAGAAGAAAATACTTGCAATGCAGTGATATATATATATA
>NW_010105001.1:1220-3625 GCF_000699245.1 Pterocles gutturalis | reverse complement strand
CCCCCAAGTCCTCCTCAGAGATGCTCTTTATCCATTCTCCACCAGCCTGTGTTTGTGCTTGGGATTGCCTCAACCCACGTGCAGGACCTTGCACTTAGTCTTGTTAAATTTCATGAGGTTTGCATTGGCCCACCTCTCAAGCCTGTCAAGGTCCCTCTGGACGGCATCCCTTCCCTCCAGCGTGTCCACCACACCACACAGCTTGGTGTCATCGGCAAACTTGCTGAGGGTGCACTCCATCCCCCTGTCCATGTCTCCAACAAAGATGTTAAACAACACTGGTCCCAGTACCAGCCCCTGCGGAACCCCACTTGTCACCGGTCTCCACTTGGACATTGAGCCATTGACCACAACTCTGAGTGTGGCTGTCTAGCCAATTCCCCTGGCTAAGTGAGGCATCTAAACACATTGTCCATTCATGTACAACACCATTGCTGTGGAGTGCTAACATAGTGGTAAAGTACTGTCACTTAAAAGAAGTTAACCATAGTAGCAAAGGAACAACTGCCCTCAGAACACCTTTTCATTTGGCACATTCTACTGGGTGTAAGAACATTTATCTCCTCCTCTAGCTGTTTGGCTCAGTGTTAATTTGTATGAGATCATGCCCTGGATGTCCTGTTTTCTTCAATGCTTAGCTGACATGACTGAGTTGAAGATCAGGCAGTAAATGTTTTTTAAGTCCTTAACAAGCCTCTGTGAGGGCTGTCTCCAGGTGATTTAACTGTATTTTATCTTTCCACGTGCTCCTGCTAGAACTGAATTTGTATTTCCTTATTTGTTCAGATTTTCCTGGATTTGTAACTTTGGTAATGGGATTGTGGATCCTAACACACTGGCAAAGCCCTGCCACCGCAGTGAGTGAGGTTCTGCCAGGTTTACTCTGAGTGTGAGTGGTGGATGACTGCGAACATGAGAAGCTGTGCAACGATGGGGGCTGTTTGTAAGGTACCTTGACAACTGAAAGGAATTCAGATGATTCAGCATAGATTTAAGGATTTGTTGCCACTTCCTGAATGAGTTGCAGCCTGTCATGGTGTCCATCACCAAACTTTCCCTGCTCTCAGAATCCTGGCCTATGTGTTTCAGATGTCTGCTGCTCTCCTCTGGCCTAGATGCAAAATTTTATGCATATGAGTTTGTGAATCATTCGACAATTAGTCAGTGACAGATTTATAATGGTCACTGACATTGTTAGTATTAATGTGAAGAGTTGTGTGGTTCTGATGTCTCTTTTCCCTCTTTTTGTTTCAGTTCATCGCCTTTGCCTCTTTATTCTTCATCCTAGTTTCAATCACAACCTTTTGCCTGGAAACGCATGAGGCTTTCAATACTATCATAAACAAAACTGAGCAGGTTGTCAACGGGACAGAAACTGTGCTACACTATGAAATTGAGACAGATCCTGCCCTGACTTATGTGGAAGGAGTCTGCGTGGTGTGGTTTACATTTGAATTTTTAGTCCGTGTTATTTTTTCCCCCAACAAAATTGAATTCATCAAAAACCTCTTGAACATCATTGACTTTGTGGCCATCCTGCCCTTTTACCTAGAAGTGGGCCTGAGCGGGCTCTCCTCCAAAGCTGCTAAGGACGTGCTTGGTTTCCTCAGGGTGGTAAGGTTCGTGAGGATCCTGCGAATCTTCAAGCTCACCCGGCACTTTGTGGGACTCAGGGTGCTGGGCCACACTCTACGAGCCAGCACCAATGAATTTTTGCTGCTGATAATATTCCTTGCACTTGGTGTTTTGATATTTGCCACCATGATCTACTACGCAGAGCGGGTGGGAGCCCAGCCTAATGACCCTTCAGCGAGTGAGCACACACAGTTCAAAAATATCCCTATAGGCTTCTGGTGGGCTGTAGTCACCATGACCACCCTGGGATATGGGGATATGTGTCCACGGACTTGGTCAGGCATGCTGGTGGGAGCTCTGTGCGCGCTGGCAGGGGTGCTCACTATAGCCATGCCCGTGCCTGTGATAGTTAACAATTTTGGGATGTACTACTCCCTGGCCATGGCAAAGCAGAAACTGCCAAGGAAGCGGAAGAAGCACATCCCTCCTGCTCCTCAATCCAGCTCACCCACCTTCTGCAAGACAGACCTGAACATGGCCTGCAATAGCACCCAGGGGGACATCTGCCTGGGCAAGGACAACCAGCTGATGGAGCACAACAGATCATCAGGTAGGACCCCACTGGAAATGCATGTCCTCTGAAAACACTTTATAGACCAGTGTGTTTGGTAGGGGTCAGAAAGCAGCCAGTCTTTCTGCCAGGAGAAGACGTAGCTCCCACCCTTCTCCCCTCCAGTGTTTGCGTGTGTCAGTCTCATAGAAGACGAAATAGGTATAGCAATGTTCCCAAACCTCTATGTAGCTGGTCTATACAGTTTGCTTGCTCTGTT
>NW_010105001.1:0-1189 GCF_000699245.1 Pterocles gutturalis | reverse complement strand
CTGATGATATCAACCTTTTCTTTTGCCTGTTGTTTGTTGCGTCGTATGGATGTTTCTTGTTTTTTCTGCATGACGTGACTTTGAGCAGCCACCGTGTCCCACCCTGTTGGACTCCATGGTGTTTTGCCTCAGTGTCTGTCTCTTGTGTCAGCTTTGCCTGTGCCACATCGTGGCCTGTTAAGCAAGATCCTACAAAGAAGCAATCATTTAAAAGGAGCAGGTGCTTTACATCAAAAGCCCAGCACTCAAAGGAAATAAGAAGAAATTATCTTTTTAGCTTTCTTTCCATTTGGCATTCTACTTCCCTGGCTAGAGAAACCTCCTTTATCTGTGCTAGATGAGACATTGCATTATATTTACTGTTAATTGAATGATAATAGCATAGCTGATATAAAGTTTGTCAAGAAAACTGAAAATGACAGCCCCTAGCAACATCATAATCATTAGTGTTGATTTTTATGATTTATATTGCCTTATTTGTTAGAGTTCCAAATGATGGATAAGGAATATTTTGTGCTAATTGCTATGAAAATGCATATCAAATGACAGCCTCTGCCCCTCAAACCCATTGCCCCATATTCCATTTCTCTTCAAACTAAAGAGTAAATTTTATCTCTCAGTATAATTAAAACAATTTTTTTAGCAGAAAGGATTTTTTGTTTGTTTCTTGAATGTATTTATTCTTAAACTAAGCACAATCTGGTTACAAAGCTCACATACCAGTCATTAGACTCCTGTTGGAAAGCTGCTAAAGAATAATAAGAGCAAAACCACCCATTACTGGTGTAATTCAGTAATTGAAATTTATTTCTTAAAGATAAGAGTCTAGAAAATCAATCTCTGAACAATATCCGTCTTTGGTCTGTTGCTCTGTTACTGAATAGCACTTATGTTCAAAGGAGCTCAGTTTCAGTCTCCGAGTGAGTGTTCACAGACAAAGTTAACACAGCTTTTTGAACATCCTAAATTTATTTAAGAGGATGGAAGCCCTTGAAAGGACTCACACAGAGGGTGGAATACAGTTAGTTTTCCAGTGCTTTAACTGATACCCACTTTCAGACAACATCTTTAAAGTGTTAATGATAACAGATTTTTCGTATCATCGGGTCCCACTAAGGGTATTGCAGAATGGAGGAAGCTCAGTGTGATCAGAGCAAAGAGACACTGTCTTGGTGTCAGGACCACCACC
>NW_010105000.1:0-2523 GCF_000699245.1 Pterocles gutturalis | reverse complement strand
CAGGGAATGGGGGTTGCAGTCAGTCCATCGCACATTGTCTCTGCCACTCCTACCTCCCCAGGGGAGGGCTCCTCACAGTCTTCCCTGCACCAGCATGGGGTCCCACCCACATGAGACAGTCCTCCATGAACTTCTCCCACGTGAGTCCTTCCCACGGGCTGCAGTACTCCACTAGGTGCTCCAGGGTGGATCCCTTCCATGGGATGCAGTCCTTCAGCAACAGAATGCTCCAGTGTGGGTCCCCCATGCGGTCAAAAGCCCCCGTCAAGGTACATGCACTTGCTTCAGTGGGGGGTCCTCACCAGGCTTCAGGTGGGTCTCTGCTCCACCGTTACCCTCCATGGCTGCAGGGGCACAGCTGCCTCACCGTGGGCTGCACCACGGGCTCAGGGGAATCTCTGCTCCAGCACCTGGAGCACCTCCTCCCCTCCTTCTGCACTGTTGTCTGCCATGTTGTTTCTCTCACCTATTCTTACACCTCTCTCCCACTACTGTTGCTGGTTGTGCAGCAACATTTCCCCTTCTTAAGTATGTTACCACAGAGGCACTACCAGCATTGCTGATGGGCTCAGCTTTGGCCAGCGGTGAGTCTGTCTTGGAGCTGGCTAGAACTGGTTCTGTTGGACAAGGGAAGCTTTTAGAATCTTCTCACAGAAGCCACCCCTGTATCCCCTCTGCTACCAAAACCTTGCCACACAAACCCAATGCATCATTCAAATATCTCTATAAATATATACAGAAAGGAATGTATAAATATGTATAAAAGCATTTCTTTTTATATATACAAATAAATTTATACTTGCAAAAGTTTACATATAAAAGATCACTTAATAAAATTAACAAAGTTTAAATATGAATAGGAAAAAAATTAATCAAGAAGAAAATGCATTATGGGACCACCAGTTAACAAGACTGCTGAAAAACCAACCTTAACACCATAAAGTATTACTTGTACAGTCTTTGGACTCTGTGCTGTGCTACAAGATATGTGCAATATTGCCTACTACAATGGAAAACTGGAATAAAAATTCAGCTTTACAGGAATGTGTAGGGGCACTAAGAAAAGTTCACAGTGGATTTTCCCCAAAAGACCACATCCATCAGGTAAATGGTAGCTGGTTTGCGATTTCTGAAACAAAACCAAGTTCTGCAGTGTGACAAGGGCAGGGGACTACACTTACCAAAAGGCCTTTCTAACATGAATGGTTCTTCTGAATCTGATGCAGCAGGAAACATATCTTCTTTTAGGACAGAAGATGAACTTCAGAAGACAACTTCCAGACCATCTGCACGTTATATAGCAGACTGTGCTGTACAAACTCAGAATGAGGATGTCTCCTAATGTAACATCCAGCTGGCTGAAAGTAGGTGCCAACAAGTCAGATTCAGATTCACTCTTTTCTTTAACAATTTTGCAGCAAAGATCCAGCACAGTTGTTCAGGCCTGCACAATCCTTCCTGTTTAAGTCCAGGGGGACAAATTGTGTTATAGATGAAAATAATGGCATCTCAATGAAAAAGCTCTTCTTGGTGCTTGTCTGCACTGAGGACACTTCAAATTAATCCAGTTTCAGTTTGGAACATTATTCTGAGCAGCCATGAACAAAAATCAGCCTTGTTAAAATGTATGTCCTTTTCTAGTGGGATAATGGACTGTCTTCCTCTGGATTTCTGGTTTATTTTTCACTCTTCAGTAGGGTTTGTTATTCTTTTACTTCCATTTGTGGCTGGAATGCAGCCTGGCACTACCCATCCTTTTCCTTTTAAAGCTTTGAGGAAGACTGTCCCTTCAGGGCTGTGACGTGCCTCTCAACCCCTGAGACCTCCTGCTTTGCTGATGACTGCAATGTGGCCACAACAGCCTGGGAAACACATCTGATCACATCTTTGGCCATGTTTTCAGCCAGGCTTTTAACATGTGGCTTAATAATTTTTAAACTCCTTTAGAAAAATGATACAGCTTTTGTAAAGAAGCTGTAGAATATAGCTTCTGCTCCACGGGGGCACTTTAATAATTCATGTACAAGGAGGGCCCTTTTAATTCTTTTACTACTCCCTTTACTACTTATTCTTTACTACACCATGGTGTGCTTATTCAAAATATCAGAACCTTCCACGGTGGTAGATGCAACTTCATAACCTCCTTTCCACTATGGAATAAGCTGTTCTTGTTTTCATTTGCATTTATTTCAGTGCTGCCTGTATTGATACGAGTTTGGGTCACTGGCACATAACGCAGCTTGTACTGTGTCACTGTAATGAGATCTCACTGCTGCTACCATTTGCCACAACACAGCGTGATAATGGGACCAATAAATCTCCAACCAGCTAGTGTTCAACAAGGTTTTATGTAGTGGTAGATCAAGATAAACCTTCCTGGCATGTAAGCTGAAAAGAGAGACTGTCACTGGCAACCCTTGGAGAAGCTTCCAAAAAAATGGCTAGCTTCCCAGCTGTACAGAAAGTACAAGATTTTTCACCTCTTTTAAGCTTTCTCTCCGCCTCCGCCCACTTCGAGTGCCT
>NW_010104999.1:0-10215 GCF_000699245.1 Pterocles gutturalis | reverse complement strand
TCCCCCAGCAGAAGAAATCGAGCAGAGGATGGGGGCCACTGGCATGGTTGAGTAAGGACCTGCAGCTCAAATTGAAGGAAAAGAGGGAAACGTACAGGAAGTGGAAGCAGGGTTGTGTAACCTAAGAATACAGGAGCATTGTCTGGATGTGTAGAGATAGGATCAGGAAAGCCAACGCACAGATTGAGCTGAACTTGGTGAGGGATGTGAAAAACTACAAGAAGGGGTTCTACAGGTACGTAGGCAGGTTCTACAGGTACATAGGCAGGAGGAGACAGGCCAAGGAGAGTGTTCCCCCTCTGACAAATGAGAAAGGAGAACTGGCTTCCTCAGACATGGAAACAGCTGAGGTACTCAACAAGTGCTTTGCCTCATCCTTCACTGGTGGTCAGGTTTCCCATGTCTGTCAGGACCCCGAACCTCTGGGTGAGGGTGAGAGGAGCAGAATCCCTCCCACTGTAACAGCAGAACAAGTCCGAGACTGCCTCATGACACTGAATGTATGTAAGTCTATGGGGCCAGATGATAACGCATCCCAGGGTTCTGAAAGAGCTGGCTGATGTGATTGCCGAGCCGCTCTCCGTCATATTTGAAAAATCATGGCTGTCGGTTGAAGTCCCTGGTGACTGGAAAAAGGGAAACATTTCTCCTGTAAGAAAGGGAGAAGAGAAGACCCAGAGAACTACAGGCCGGTGAGCCTCACCTCTCTGCCTGGGAAGATCATGGAGCAGATCCTCCTTGAAGCCATGTTAAGGCACACAGGAGACCAAGAGGTGATCCGTGACAGCCAACAGGGCTTCACCAAAGGCAGATCTTGCCTGACCAATCTGGTGGCCCTCTATGATGGAGTGACAGCATCAGTGGACAAAGGAAGGTCGATGGATGTCATGTACCTGGACTTGTGCAAAGCCTTTGACATGGTCCCTCACCCCATCCTTCTCTCTAAATTGGAGAGGTATGGATTTGAACAACGGACCGTTCAATGGATAAAGAATTGGTTGGCTGGTCACAGCCCAAGGGTTGCGGTCAGTGGCTCTATGTCTGGGTGGAGGCTGGTTGCAAGTGGTGTCTGTCAAGGGTCTGTCTTGGGACTGGTGCTCTTCAACATCTTTATCAATGACACAGATGAGGAAATCGAGTGCACCCTCAGCAGATTTTCGGACATCGCCAAGCTAAGTGGTGCAGTTGATACAATAGACGGAAGGGACACCATCCAGAGGGACCTGGACAGGCTGGAGCAGTGGGCCCATGAGAATCTCGTGAGGTTCAACAAGGCCAAGTGCAAGGTGTTGCACTTGGGCCAGAGCAATCCCAGGTTATAAGCTGAAAGTGGGTAGATTTAGATTGGATATTATTAATATAATTTCTTACTATGAGGGTGGTGAGGCAGTGGCCTAGGTTGCCCAGAGAAGCTGTGGATGCCCCATCCCTGGAGGGGTTCAAGGCCAGGCTGGATGAGGCTTTGAGCAACCTGGGCTGGTGGGAGGTGTCCCTGCCCATGGCAGGGGGCGTGGGACTACCTGCTCTTTAAGGTCCTTTCCAACCCAAACCATTCTGTGGTTCTACAAACAGCATGAAAGCTGGGGCCACCTTTTGCTGACATTGCTGTGATTTATTTTTTTTTTAACCTGCACAAATTAGGTCCAGTTCTGAGAAATGCTATGTGTTCTTGAGGTTTAACTGGAGTCTGTGAAACCTAGAGACTTTTACTCACAGAATGAGGCTACAAATATCTTCACACTTGTACAAGCCAGTTAGAGGGGTCTGAAAACTAGCCAAATCACAAGGATTGTTAGGCTGTAAGAAGATAAACACTGTTAATCATCAGTTATTGCACATCCCTTCAGCTTGCGTCATAACTTCTACTGAACGGTTTTTTTCAGAGGCTGCACGTGATATTAATACTAAGAAAAAAATCTACCATCTAGAATTCTAAATTATCCTCAGCATTTATGGCAGTTTTGAGACTTCAGTCAGTTATTAATTTTAAAGCAAATTATAATAATGACTTTGAAAATTAATGAGAGAGTAAGAGGACTTTATGAAGTTTTCTATGTTTAACAAAACTTTTGAAGAATGAGGAACCTAATCCAAGCTGACAAGGAAGAGAGGTTGAAACATTGACAAGGGAGGAAATGTGAGTTGTTACAACATACTGCTGTACATCTGAAGGCTGCATTTCTTGAAAATAAGAGTGAGGAAGAAATAAGACTAAAGGAAGAAAAGATGTCAGCTTGTAGTTTTGGAGTTGGGAGAGTGAATTCGGTGGGTCCCACAATCAGTTTTTGAGGTCTGTTCTAGAGGGTGGTCCCCCTGAGGTGTGGTTCTGTCAAATTCCAGTAGCTAAGCAATGTCTTAGAGCAACCTTAAATGACAGCCTGGCAAAAATGTGTATCATATATACTATATTTTTTAAGTTAAATTTATTCATTCATCCACTTTAAAAATTGTATTCTTTCATATAATTGTAAAAATAAAGCTTGTTTTTAATTTGAAATGAATTAAAGCAAATCTGAAAGAAAACATGTTGGTTTCTCAGCAATTATGAGTCCAAATAGTGTTTCAGTTATTCTTTTGGGATATTTGCAACTTCAGATGTATTTTAGCATCCTAGAGGTAGGAGATTCAGTTTGGACTGATGTCAAATAAGAGAAGAAAGGAAAAGGGAGAGAGTGGGTTTTTTTCTAGCTATCAGTGAGCAGTAATAAAACAGTTTGTAGTTTTGTGAATAGATATATGGTTGTCACATCCCTTTTCAGTTATTGAAAGAAAAGTACTGAACTTTGGAAAATGGATGGGTGTGAGTTTTCGTTGATTAAGGTACTTGTACAAATGCACTGGGAGGTAAGGGTTGGCATTTCTTGCTATCCCAGGGCAACATACACTTTTGTGTGCCCCTTTATCCTTGGGTGCAAAGTACTCATTGCACAATGTGCATGAAATCAATTCTCTTTAATAAATAATTTTGTAGAGAGCAAAATATGATTTTCTGTTACTCAGGAGACAACTAGCAGTTTTAAGTCAATGAAATGTAGACTCCAAAGTCACACAAATACTTCTGACCAGTGACACATTGTGAACTGGTAATTTTAAAGTAATCTTTTTATTACTGTAGCTGTTGGTGATGATCCACAATTAGTTGTTCTTCAAGCAGATTCTGATGAAATCTTTCAGTGAATTGACCAAAATGTTCTTGGTGCTGCTTACCTGTCCTATTTCTTATGAGGTTTTTTTTGTTTGTTTGTCTTTTCGAGTTTTTCTAGCACAATGAAGGGGAGTGACAGTAGGACAAGCGTTGAAAGATATCTTTAGCTATTACGGTTTCTGTGGGGGGGAATTTTTGTTTGTTTTCTAAAGAAATTGTATTGTAGTTGCCCTAGACAGAGTACCTAGGTCTTCAGAAGGTTTCTTGGTCCCATCTGTACATGTTTTGTATGGTAAGACCGACACGACTCAAATAAATGAGTAATTTTCTTGTCTTTGGGGAAAGGCAGGCACATTAGCAATCCAGTATTCACTGTGTATTATTTCAGATATAGCTGTAGGTAGGTGGGGAGTTTTTTTGTTCTGCCTTCCCCCCCTCCCTCTCCCCCCGAATGATACTATATCTTTTGTATGTGGCATGTCGTTCAGCTTAAATCTGTAATAGGATTCCCCCACTTGGGTCATCTAGATGCTAGTGCTCAACAGTAAAAGGATTTTTGATTTACTGAAAGCTTTGCCTCTGGGGCAAGGTTAAAAACCAGCTTTGTTGTTATCACAGTGAAACATCAAAAGTAGCTTCAAGGTACAAGTTAAATTTCTTTACATAGATGGGTTATCACATGAATGTGTAGAAAATGGTTTTCAAGGTTAATCTAATAAAGTTAGCCTTGAAAGGTTCTGTATACAGAAGCACCAGGTAGGTTTTAGACATAGGTACATGCTCATGTGATGATATCCTTGTCTGACAAGTTGATACTTGTTTTCCTTGACTCATGTTTTTGTTGATATAACAAAAGATGTGCTTGCAACCAGGTATTTCTAGCAGTTTAGACTGTTTTGTTTTTCCTGAGGGTATCACAATATAGAGATCTTATGTCTCGTGCTATAATGCCACATCAAAAGCCCTCCAGGAGTCTTAGGGTATTTCATAGTCGTTTGCTGTTCCTGAGGCTTTACCTTGTGAGTGAATTTTCTCTCAGCTTAGTGTCACAGAGCTGTACACTTAGGAACCGAAATGCTGACATTGGAGTGCTACTCTTGTGTAGTAGTGACTAGCACATGTTTGTTTGTCCATGTATGAGGACCTGAATTAAACTGGACTGGTACATTCAGATTTTCTACATTATGATATAGGAGCTGCTTCTCCTTTCACTGGAGTTTTGGATTACTTCTTTTAAATGCAAGAGTACCCAGGCCATTTTTCTACCTATTTTTTTTTTTTAATGATATCTTATTCACAAGTTAATATCAAAGACAGTTTATGATGTTGATATTTTCTTTAAACAGGTCCTAAGAAATTAAATTTAAAAATTGTCTTAGAATGCTCACTTAAAAATTTTTGCATCTCTCTTCTGCTGTGGTTTCTTAATTAATATTTTCTGAAAAATGTAGGAGGGGGAAAGAGCCATATGTCTTTGCATAAAATTGAATTGCAGAGATGGTCCTGGTAGATATTTTTTCCGATGGAAATGATGGTGGTTTCTACTGCGTGATGAGATGTAATGTGGACGTTTTATGCAACGTGCCCTGCAACAAGCTTCTTTGTTTTAAGGGTAAAATATGGAAATTATCCCTACTGTAAACTTCAATGATTGAGGGTAAAATATTATGAGACATAATTCATTTAACTGTACTCCTGTATATTTCACTGCATTTCTGCATCCCTAGTGGACAGTGACATTTTTGACAAGGGTTAGGAACAAAATATATAATCAAAATATAAAATATTAAAATATATTTGATACAGGTTTGTCTGATGTGAAATTCTGTCAATACAGCATAGTCCTTGCAATTTCCATTGTGTTACATTATAATTCTGGCTCTTATACATAAATTGCTAATCATGGCAAGCGTTGCAGGTCAGATATGTGATAAGTGGATACTTGGGTCATTCCTCAAAATTGATGATCACTTGAGAATATTTCACCTAATAAAATTATGTATAAATAATTTTCCATTTACAAAAGCATTTCTATATGTATGTGTTACAAGCCATAAACCAGACTCAGAAATGAAGTAGTTTTGCTTCAAAATCTGTTCAGCTGACAGCAGTGGTGATAGTAGTAGAGTAATGTAGTGCTTTTATCGTGAAAATAATGCATTTAATATTGTGTAAATATCATGCATCTTCAGGATAATCTTGTAGCAACTGTTGCATATTCTGCATTGTACCTATAGTCTTTGCCTCTGCTGCCAGTCCTGACTTTAGTTAGTACTTTTGGTCTCCTAAAACTTGAAAAAAAAATATGCAGAGCAAATACAGCCATTGTTTCTATCCCTCCTTTCTTCTGAGCTTTCAGGGAAAGGAAGCAAATGTCCTAAGTATTACACACTATTTCTTAGGCTCACATCGAAAAAATCCAGTCCTCTCAAGGTTATTTTATCTGCCTCTGGCAAATGCTGCCTTTTTTTGTGTGTAATTTTGCTTTTAATTTAACAAATTTGTCACACACATATTATTTTGCAGCCTGCTTTTTTTTTTTTTTTGACAGATGCCTTCAGCTTGCTAATTCTCACTTTATAAGGCCCCAAAGGTCACTAGAGAATAACATACTTCTGATTTATAGCTGAATAAAAGCTGATCTCACAATTATTCCAGTTAATGGATCACACTATGTCAAGAGTAGTAGTCTCCGGTATTGTCTCTTTATATTTAAATTTCTACATAGACAGTAACTACATAAAGCATAAAACACATATGGGCTGCTACTTATAATGATGAGTAGTAATACTCAAGTTTGCAGATTTTTTTTGACCTAGTAACAGCTAGCAAGAGTGTCTCTACTCAGGAGACTTTTCCTTGATGATATTCCTTTTGTCCCAAGGGGGAGATAAGTTTTCTTGCTTTTACGCTTCTAGTTTGAAGATGAGTTACTTTCTGGCAATGTTTCAAAGAAGCAAATCAGCTGAATCACTAGAGTCTTGTCATCACACAAATGCTGATAAATCTTAAGAGCAATGATTGTTGTCTTTTTTTTTTTTTTTGTGCAGATGACATTAAAGTATCTGTAAATGATTTTATTATCAAGGCAACTGCAGTTACTCTGAAGGTAAGTGAATAACTGACTATAAAAAAAATACGTTTCATAGTAAACTGCCAAGGAGACAAGTATTTTGTGAGCCTATGTGGAGATATGGATGCGATTATAGCAAAGCTAGTAATTCTTTATCACTTATTGTTAGGGTTTTTTAAGCTCTCCATGTAAAGTTCTCTACACTGTCTATGCTGTGTACTGTAAAAATAAGAGCTTCTTAGTAAAGATCCACTTACTACAGTTATCATCTGCAGATAAAGGTAGATGCTTTGTCAGCAGGCTAAAGCAATTGTCAAGGTAAGTCTTCTGTTCTTTGCTGTTGCATCTTATTTTCTCTTACAGTTATAAACAAATACACAAGATTGGTATAAGACCTGGGTATCATACTGTCCTATGGAGTTTGCCCTGGTTGTCAAGCGGTGTACTTATGTGTAACAACGAATAAATGCAGACTTTGAAGCAGTTTGGTATAGCCATGGATTTGTTATCTATACCTTCTTGATTGCACAGTGATTCTACCTTCTAGCTGTATGGTAAATACCTAGAAAAGTTAAGCTTTTCTGATATTGTTGCATCGTTTCATCAGTGGGTTCTAAAAGTTACAAGCAGACAAGACAAAGCAGAACAAGCATCCAGAGTAGAATCATAGAATCATAAGGTTGGAAAAGACCTCAAGGATCATCAAGTCCAATCCAACACCACCTAACTCACTAAACCACGTCCCTAAGCACCACATCTACACGTTTCTTGAACCCCTCCAGGGATGGTGACTCCACCACTGCCCTGGGCAGCCTGTTCCAATGCCTCATCACTCTTTCAGTGAAGACATTTTTCCCAATATCCAGCCTAAACCTTCCCTGGTGTAACTTGAGGCCGTTTCCTCTTGTCCTATCACTTGTTACTTTAGAGCAGAGCCCAGCACCCACCTCACTGCACCCTCCTTTCAGGCAGTTGTAGAGAGTGATGAGGTCTCCTCTCAGCCTCCTCTACTCTAAACTAAACAATCCCAGCTCCCTCAGCCGCTCCTCATAAGACCTGTGCTCCAGTAGTTGCCTTACCTCACAATAATATAAAAAACATCAGAAAGGGAGTGAGAACCATTTTTCAGATTTGTGGGGATTATTTTAACTATTCAAAAGCTGAAGGAGGAAGTTACTTTTAAGTTGAGGAACTGTTCCATGGATGTATAGAATTAAGAGAGAACACTGCACTTGGAATGGACTTGAGAAATCTCCAGCCAAACATGATCTAAATATTAAGGTATACTTGCAATAGCTGTAGATTAACGTATAACTGCAAGAGCTGTAGATTTTGACAGAAAATAGACTGGATTCTAGCAGTTTCATAAGCAAGTGCCTGAGAGAAATTCTGGGGATTGGATAGACTGGGAAAAACTTCTGAAGTTATTCCATACCAGAAACAGGAGGAGCTAAGTGCACTTGCTATGCATTTCTTAGATGTGAACATAGCAAGAAACATGTTTTTGTGACCTAATGAGACCTTCTGTGAGGAAATGTTGACATCCAAAAATTACTTTGAGTTGATAGCTGCGAGCATGGGATGAGAAGTCTCTGCACCAGAAGGCAGGTGAAAGGCACAGGAGACAGAGAGGAATGAAAGACTAGGTTTTGTGTTTTCCTCTTCTACAGAACAAGAGACCAGAAAGGTAATGGGATGTAATCTTAGTTTACAATTAGTCTATATGTGAAAGAATGACTTGAGTATGACCATTCAGTGTACTTTTTATTATTTCTACTTATTCAATGAAAGGTTTTTTTATTGTTCTTTGTGGGGTTTTTAAAATGCCTGAAACTTAAAAGACAAGTGGCTTCCTGTCCATTTAACTATTAGGCTGCTTTACTGTACTTTGAAGGAGCATACCTTTGGATTATGCATGTTGTTCGTTGCCATTATTTCAAACAAGATTTCCTTATCTGCCATCTCAAAATGACCAAGCCGATGAAATCCATAAATATGATTTCTCTTTCTAATAAACAAATAAAAATATTTAGTCTGTTGTTACACTTCTTTTTCCTAGTATTTTCAGCTGACACATACAATACATAATTTGAATTTGAATTTAAGGATTAGATGGTTCTATGATGTGAACATGAAAAAGTGATCTGTAGTGTGTCATTTTTAACTTTCTGAAAGGAATGCAGTAGGCAAACCTAGTCAATTTTAATGCATGCAACTTTGTAAAATCAGTCCATCTTTGGTTATAAATGAGTTGGTGTTCCAGGTCTGATTCTGAGAAGCAGGAGTTCTTATGCATTGAGTTGGAAGCAATTGAGTTGTTTTGTTTTCTGGGTTTTTTGTTTGTTTCTTATAGGATATTAATATTGTCTTTATATGGAAGTAATAATTAAACTGTTCTGTCCTATCCTATTGCTTTGGTACACATCTATGCTAGCATTTGTTTGACTATTAAAATAATAAATTTAAAAAAAAAAAAAAACAGGTCCTTGAGGTCTTTTCCAACCTTAATGATTCTGTGATTCTAACTGACATTGGCTGGTTTGACAGTTTGTGATTGGTTGGCAAATACCTCAAGATACTGCTCATATCAGTTTTTTAACATGTTAAATTTCTCCTTCACAGTTCTTAGGATCACAAGTCCAATTATGAATTCTGTTTTTTGGCTTGGTCTCACCATTTGACAACCAGAGGCTTGTGAATGTGCCAGTGCCAGATGATAGCCCATTAGAACAATTCTGGCATTCTGGAACAAGGAGGGAGGAGTAAGGCTGGAGGAAGGAATAAAAGTTCCCAGGCTGACATCCACAAGTGGTTGAGCTTAGTAACAACAGCCATCCTTTAAAAATAAACAGTCTTTGATTGCTGAACTAATGGGAGAAATAATACTACATCAAAATTAATATTATTCTAATCATATTGAAGTTGATAGGAAAAAAGCTCCTTCTCCCAGCCATCTCTTTTGGACACCTTATATAGAGAGTCATACTTGCACAACACCCACCTGAAGGCATCTTACAACTGTGTAAGACTTCAGGGACTTCCCTGAAGTTTATTTAACTTGAAGAGTACTACCATCCTCTTTTGGGTTTTGTTTTTTTTTTTTAAACGTACATTCTGGTGTTGAAGAATAGGAACTGGGAGTACTGTTACACTGCTTCTTCTAGGAGTGGAGTTAGTTTAGACAGAGATCGTGTGTCCCTCCCGTACTTCTTTCTCCACTGTGAAGTCAACTTCCTAATTCCTAATTTCATTAAGGTCATTAAATACTAATTTTGGATTTATTGGAACTAGTACCTTCACGGTATCTATGACCAGTTATATGAGACTTCACCTATATGTTGGATTTTATTTTCCCTCGAGCTGTTTCAGCTTTATATGGTAAACCGAAAAACCCCATTGAAATGATCAGTAAACTTTATCACAATTTTAACTGAGTCCACACACACAAAAAAAATCTGATACATTTTAGGAGACCCTCATCTGAATAATAGTGAGTGTACCTGCAGCATATTCTATTAGTAGCTTCCTCTGTTGAGAGTCAGGCTTGAGACACAAGTGGAAAACAACATATGCATATAGTAGGATGTCCATTTCCATGCTTTTTAAGTCAATATCGTGTGATTTATTTTGGGGAAGAAGTGGCACTGCTTTGTAGCTGTGCAAGCTGGGCATCTGGTGGTATCAGTGACTCCTGTAGGAATTTGTGGGCTTTTTTTAATTTTTTTTCCCAGCAGCACCAAAAATCCTTCTGACTGCCTTGCCCTTTTCAGTTCCTGAAGAATACATTCACACTTTTTGATAAAGTAACATTAAATTAAATAAAATAAATGCAAACTAATAATGTACATCTATTCTTAGACACTCACGGTGGTATGTTGTTTTTTTTTTGGCCTTGCTTATGGCAATCCTGGTAACAGATGTGACCTGTTCTTTTTCCTTCATTTACAGACAGCAGTCTGTGCATCACTAATTTGGTGTGGTGGGTTAGCCCTTGGCT
>NW_010104998.1:0-7791 GCF_000699245.1 Pterocles gutturalis | reverse complement strand
GCCTCCCGCTGGGCTTCTCTCAAAACCCGCAGGAGATTTAGCAGCTTCTGTTTTCACAAAGGAGTAGCCTGTTTCGCAGGCTCTGGACACAAAGGAGGGAGCGTGCCTGTGCGCGGGTGCGTGTGTGCGAGCGCAAGGGCAGCGCGCATGCGAGCACGCACGCAGGCACATGGGAAACACGACTTCAGGGCTGAGAAACCTGATTGCTCTGCTTCTTCTGCTGCTAAATTAATACAGCAGAGTCTGATTATCTTGCTCTGAGATTGCATAATGTTTACAAACATACATTTGTATACAACCCCCTTTAGCATTCATTATATAGAATCTCTACACGTGCATAGTTGCACGCATAAAGTAGGGGCGTGAAAGGATCTGCAGGGACACAGGTGTAAGAAGTGCTTAGAAATGTGCTGGCAGATACTACCTTGTTTATTAATCTCTGTGCACATTCTGTGCTTTTTCATTAACCTGGCAGTAACCCTGCTGTGAGCTTTCCTGAAGATGCAAAGCTCATCCCACAACAAAGCATTTCAGGAATTCATGCTCTCTGGAGATACCTGGACTAAGATTCAGGTATCCAAAATTCAGTGGGATTTCCCTGCAAAAAATAGGCAGTTCCTGCTGCAAATAGGATGTCCTTGCTATTTTACTGAGTGGATAGTTCAAAGTAACTTGCAATTTCTTTACAAAGCATAAAAATACATAGCTGATGTTATCTGAGGACACACTCAATGGAACATCAATTGAATTAACAGAAAGATGATTGTGTATTTTGGTCACAGCCAGAGTAAATTTTTATATTTCCATTTTTCTCTCTTTCTTTCCAAGCATCTGTACTTAGCACAAACATTTGGTTTGATGACTAGGTCTAAGTTCAGCAGAGCCTTTTGTCTTTCTGTTACAAAATGCCTGTTGTTAGAAGCTGAAGTCAGGTTAGGAGGCAGGACTCTTAATTACTCCCATTTGTCCCTTCCCCATCTCTACCCGATGCTGTTGGCGTAAGCAGTGGCTTCATGTGGCACTGCTGGCAGCAGCAAGAGGAAGGACCACTGGGTACCAACCTAGTCTAACCTGCATAACCAGCTCAGGAGGCTGGAGGTGGCTGGTGTTCTCTATCCTTAAGATGTGTTAGTGTATTTGAAATTAAAGTGAGAGCATTTGGCAGCTGAGGAGAGAAAGCATCTGGTTCTGCAGCCAAAGGCTGAGTCTTGTCCTAGACTTTGCCTGGCAGCCGCACTGCAACTGATTTGTAAATGTTTGCTGCTCCAGCAGACCGTGGAGCTGAAGTTGTGCATATGACAGTACTCGCATCTCCCGCTGTGTACCGTGGGCTGTTGGATAATGTATTCTCAGCTTGATTGTGACTCCTTTTTTATTAAAGCCATGGACAACAGCTATTAAGAGTATTACATTTTCTACTATAATTGCATTAACATTGTAATCAGCAGTTTGGAGATGGTATGGTATGTGAAATCAGTAGAATTCACATATGTGCCTCCAGGGCTCATATTTCATCTGGTGTTTTACATGTGTTTTTCTTGTTATTGTGATGTTATTGTAATTATGATGGTGGTTTGTATTATGGTATTATTGAGCAACCAGCACCTCATTGTGCTAAGCATCAACAAATATGTAACACTGTCCTCATTCTTAAGACATTGCAACCTAAATATATACAGTCTTTTTCAAGGAATTATGAGGAAGAGTATAATAACTAAGCCTGGAGGTTCCAGGGCTGCAAGAAAGGAGATGGGAGATGCCTTCAGAGATGCATAAACAGTTTCTGAATATGCATTGTACCTTCTTTCTGTCCTTTATCAGAATATGTATCTCAGTAAGGTCTTTTATAGAAAAGAGCACGAATTTTCACCATTGTAACAAAAAAATGTAAATTCATTCTGTGAGGAAAGGAAAAAAATTTAAATTACTTTTTACTATGGACGAAATGAGATTTTGGGCTCTGAGTCTTGCTGTACAGAGATTGCCCAAATATCCAGTGACAAGGATGTGCCTTTGATACTGCCTGTTTGTGTGCCTACAGTACTGGCATCATGAAATAAGTTCTGATATTTGCTATGGCATGGAAATGTTATTGGCTTACCAACATTATAATGCTTTCTGTGTTCTAATCTTGTTACAAAGCCAGACTTCATAAAGCATTAAATGTGCAAAGTAAATGGCTTCTACCTTTCAGAACAATCTTTCACCATTTTTTTTCTCATCTGAAGGCATCAACTGTCTTAATGCAACTGTCTTTCATCCACTTTGGTCTCAACAATCGTGTATGTTAAACCAGAGCCTGGAAGAAATGGTTGTGGAGACAGGGTTTCTTGCTCCTTGTCATTTCTCCAGGCATGAATGACAATGTCCTGCTCCTGGTATTTGGCTTTTTCAGCTCATTCAGCCTCTCAATGAATGTTAAGAAATTTGGGCAGGCAATCATATATCTGTACTGATGATTACAGCCCAAGTTAGTTTACATATCATCATTTCTTTAAGCTGAAATATCTGCTAAGACACTGGCCAGTTTGACGCAAAGCTACACAATTAAAAACAAGCATGTAAAGTTAGTGTACCATTGATATTATAAACAACACAAAGTTTAAGCAAGTTGCACAGTTAGTTGAAGGGAAATGAACCTCATTCCTTGGTCAGGATTGCATCACATGCCGTTATCCAGTCACTGTAATTTAAGGATCATTTCTCCAAACAACTGATATACATGTCAGAACTATTTGATTACAGATACTGCAGTCTGATCTTTCAAATTCATGGAAGATCAAAGGAAGATATCATATTTGAAAGAGCTTGACCCTGCCGAAGGGTTAAGCTCTACTGTTGAAGCCAGAATTGAACAGGCAACAAGTAAATTTTGGATGAAAAGCAAAACCAGATATCCTCAAAGAAGAGTAGGGAGAGACAGCATTTAAGAAGCATTCCAATGTGTTTATTTCCATGTGTACCAAATTAGGGGTTTGGGAAACAAATTAGCTCTACCATGACCACACCTGAATGTTCTGATTACGAGCCAGTTTGTTGCATAAGGCAAAAACTTTTTTTTCCCTGAGATTTCCATTTATTAACCTGACTTTTTTTTTTCAGATTAAATGAACATTTAAATCCCTTTGGCAATTAGGTATAGTTTTGCTTAACTTTGTTTTGATATTTTACAGGATTATGGTTATTTTTACTGTGTGTCTTGTAATCATTGAACCCCAGTATTGATATTTTGTCATTTTGTAAACTCAACTAAAGAAAACGTTTAGAAATGAGAGCTTGCATCATTTTTCATTATAACAAAAAGAACCTGCACATAGTGAAACGGCATCCAATATGTTATGGAATGGATCTTGAAACAAATATTACTTGTCTTGATTCTAAGGCTGAAAATAATATTAACTCATGTTTGAAGCCAAGCCTGAGCCATGACAGTGGCTGAAAATAGAAGCATTGAAATGGGATGTTCGTCTTGCATAGCCCTGTAATTAGGCTCAAATTGTAAATTCTGACTTCCCAGGCACAGTGGATTAAATGTTAACACTGACTAACACTGACAGAGAGCTAATATTCAATGAGGGGCTGTGGAAGTGGATCCAATCATCAGGCTCCAAACCTCAAGATTTTATGAAAAGAAACTACTTGCCTAGTCATCACGGCGCCTGCAGTTTCCCTGACTGATTGCTGTTGCCAGAAGAATTGTTTTGTCTTATATGTTGCATGCTTCA
This sequence comes from Pterocles gutturalis, assembly GCF_000699245.1. Taxonomy (NCBI): domain Eukaryota; kingdom Metazoa; phylum Chordata; class Aves; order Pterocliformes; family Pteroclidae; genus Pterocles; species Pterocles gutturalis. The sequence goes on along the minus strand of NW_010104998.1, from coordinate 4,066 downwards.
GTCTATCACCAAATTAATAAAACTTCAATTTTTGCTGTCTTCAGGCGTGGCTTTTGCTCTTATACCGAAGGATCTTTCATCCTGAAAGGTGGCAGCAGCATAGGAAACAGGATCCAGAGCATCACTGAACGAACGGCTGTAATAGAGGGCAAAAATAAGGTATGATTCATAGGAGAAGATCATCTTTCTGTGGGACAGCATGTGCTGAAAAGGCACTGTAAGATGCTATCAAGGTAACAGTGAGGAAGCCAAAATTTTTATATTGTTCAGATTAAATGTGCAAATAAATTCCATACTTGGTATTTATCTGCTGAGATGTAAAGATGTACTTGTTTCTGCATGCAGTCTTATTAAGGTCAGTGACATGCCAGGAGGGTGTATCAGTGGGATTCATCATATCTGCTTCCTTAGAGCTGGTCAGTAGTATCTTGGGGCACCTTGGGAGCAGAGGGGCAGGGTTCCAGGCCATCTTTGCTTCCTTTTGTGACATTGCACAATTTCTTGTTGTTTTTCCCTATGATAATTAAACAGTTTACTCTCATAAGAGAGTTTATTCACAGATGTGGTCATAGATTATTAGATGAACAGGGCTTTTCTTGAGATAAAAAATTTAAAGGGCCAAATGAATCCAGGTTACAGAAGCAAAGTTTGAGAGAGATCTCAGTCAGAGAGAGTATGGTGGGATTCATCGCAGCTGCTGTAACTGTCTAAATGCTGTGCCTAGTTGTCCAAATCAAGCATCTCTTTGTGGACCATTAGGAGATGCAGGCACTTCTGAGGGATGAGTAAGCCTGTTGTCTGTTGGTGTCTAATGTGGTCGAGAAAGCCAGTGAGATTAACTTGCCAAGGGCATGGTGTACTCTCCATCAGTCAAAACCTTCAAATCAAGATTTTTTCCTAAAGGATGCCCTAGATCAACTGTATTTCTGTGGGTTAGACATGAGACTGGTTTGGAGTGGATGGGTAGCCTGCGCTACGGAGAAGCTCAGGCAAAGATGCACAACATCGTGCCACTGTCACAGCATCTGGTTTCAAAGACTAGTTTGGCTTGTGGCAGTAATGGCTGAAGAGATTATAAGTTTAAAAGCCTATCTTATTCTAGGCCTGTCATTTCTAAGGACACAGAAACACTTTTTGTATCTCTAAGGCCAGTGGGTCTATAGGTCTCCTTTCCTTGATGGCTTCCTTCAGTCTTCTGCATGTGAAAATGGTTAAAAACTGTAATTACTCTCATGTTAGGGCCCTTTCACAAACCACAGAATAAGTAGGGCTTTGCGTGCAGCCAAGAATCAGGCCTGGAACTGCATTTTCTCCTGCTGTTGTATTACTTAGAAAGTACCACAGGTGTTCATGGCACCATTCCAGTGCATGGGAATGGGCTGGATCCCAGTGAGGTATTTGATCTATTTAGCTGGCCACCTCTGTGTCCTTAAAGATCAAGGCAAAGATGGGAGAAAAGAGCTTCCTAGAGGAGACTGTCATAGGAAAGCACATGAAAAATGAGACATAAGGAGGGAAAAGGGAAATAATTGCAGGCACAGGAAGACATAGTCTATTCCAAATGGGGAATGATGAACAAAAGATTATGAGAATCAGTTATTTCCCAGAAGGCATCTAGCCATGCTATGGCTGAAGTCTGACCTGCTCACAGGGTGCAGAAGGAGCTGTCTAATGACCAGACCTTATTCTCCTTGTGTGCTGTGCATTTTGGAGATAGCAAAAGAAGAGTGATTGAAACGTAAAAGAAACTTCCAGTCAACAGCAAATAAATTCCTCCCTGGAGGAAGATGCTAATAATGGGTTCTTGAAGCAGGACTGCAGGTTTTGTTTGAAGTCTTTGGCAAGCAGCCCTTCTTTAAAAATGTGCCCAGAAATGAACCAAGGAATGGCCTCTGCATGTGTTACATGTAGTTTTGCAGTGAAACTTAGTGGTTCTGCTTGGTATTCCTTGTCTTCATGCTGTTTAGTTCGACTAAGGAAGGTCTGCCTTCCATTGCTTTATTCCTCCTGGTCCCTATGGGGAAAGGGGGGTTAGTGAAACAGTCTCTTTGCTCAGCTTTCTCACAGCTTTTCTAAGGTTTCTTCATTTCTGCTGCTCTTCTATAGCTTTTCAAGAACAGCTGGATTGCTATTGTAAACAGAAAATGCTCTCTAAGCCTGGGTTCCTGGCCAAGCTGTGAGTTGCATGATTTGTGCACACACAAATGTTCCACACACAAATGCTCCAGAGCATCCAGCTTTTTTTTTTTTTTTTTTCCTTCTGTGGGAGTCGTTAGCTTTTCACTCTTTGCAGTCCAAGAGTCAGTCTTGGTTTCCCAGAGCAAACTCAAAGGGACACAGTTCTGACAAAACCCTTCCTCATCTGCTGGGTTATTGTAAGACTGTTAATAGCACTGAGCTCACTGAATGCAGCACGTCATCACAAGTGTCTGGCTCTGATGAGCTACTACTGTGAGCAGTTCTGCTACTGCAAACAGCTATGAACAGCTTGCTGAGGCACTTCCACATCAATGGAGTCCTGCTATCTAAACAGAGTGTCTACGCCACTTCCACATCCAAGCATAGCAAGCGTGGTTAAAAACAATCTCAAGGGTCAATGGAAACAACAAAGACATAGGAGACAAAGCAGTAGGAAATGGATGAAGAAACTCAAAAAGTTGCACATTTGGGTTAGCATGAAAGGAGAAACGGGGGTAACCACAGGATGAGATTATTGTAATCAAGGGAAGAGGTGAACAAGGAATGGGCAAAAGATTTCTTTTAGGAGGCAAGGTAGCTGTTTTCACCTTGCTTAAAGACACTCTGCCAGTTCCACTCGTTTCCTGTATGTGCAACATCTAAGTCCTTCCAGTTTGGCTTTTTGCTGTGGTAGGTTGATTGGTTGTTTGTTTGTGTGTGGTTATCAAGGTAGCCACAAGTATATTTTTAAAGTTAGAAAAACCTCAAACCCTCTGTCTGTACAGCTAAAATAATGCAGGAAGCCTGTGCTACATTATTCTTCTGGTGACAGAGAAACCGTGACAACAGTGTTTTAATAACATTTCCGCTGAAGCCTCTCTAAACGGACATTGAGAAACTTGAATGGTATAATGCAAGAACTTGTAACGTAAGCCGTAATACTTAATCATAAGACAACTCTTGAAGTGATTTGATTCTCTCACCCAAAGTTTTAATTCTCATTTTGTTGGACAATTCAGTGACTTCCTACAAAGTTGGGCTATTCTTCAGCTTATAATGTAAAAAGGTCACAGGTCCTATCATTCAGCTGCTAAAAACCATCACTTCTCAGTTTTCCCAGCTAACTGCTATGCATAACTCAGGGCTAATGCTGATTATTACTATTCTTAGCATGGTCAGTGTTCTTCAAAATGTCAATCTGTGAATGACCTGCAATAATGAGATAGAAAGAGCTGGTATATTCATTGGTATCAGTGCATACATGTCCAGTGTAAGTTCTCTCCTGTGTGTGCAGGCACAGACCGGTTTATCAACAGCTTTGAAAGAAGGAGTCAGTACTCCTTGTACAGGGGTACAAGGGACAGGGAGCTGCCGGGGAGGTGGACAAAGATCCTGAGCATGGAGAATGCACAGAAGAGCTCTGAGGCATGGAGTTCAGAGGAGAGAGAGTAGAAGGTGCTGGCCAAGAAGAAAGGATGATAAATCCAGGGGAAGGAGACAATAGACAGGTGGGCAGTTGAGTACTGGAAAAAAGTTGGAGGGAGTGGGACTTAACCCCCTTGTTCTTGGGAAATAACCTACTAGACTGACATTTCTGAGAACCTGAAATGGAACAGAAGGTCCTGGACTGCCCCATCCCTCTGCTGTTCCAGTCATTGGGGTCCCACTAACAGTAACACGTACCACAAAAGCTGGGTCTGTGTCAGGGTGCATGCCTCCAGGAACAGTGTATGAAGAATAGTAACGCATGAAGTTGCGATTTATCATTCATATGTCTATGTCTATGTAAATATACATATATAGATGTATGTATGTATGGCCTTGTTTCCCACTGCATAAATACTTTCCTGACACCTTGTCATCCTTGTCTATAAGTTGGAGGGACATG
>NW_010104997.1:0-3549 GCF_000699245.1 Pterocles gutturalis | reverse complement strand
CTTGGGAGAGCGACCACCTGGAGGGAGATAACCTGGAGCAAGAGAGATCGGGAACCAAAAGGGACGATCTTCCAGAGGGTCCTCACCTATATACTGGGCATGACGTGTATGTTATGGAATAGATTATTGGCCACTCTGGGTCTCAATCCCAAACCTAAGATCAAATCCTGGGCTAGTAACTGGGGCTGTGCTTCCTCCCAGCTTCTCCTGTTTATGCGGCTGCCAAGATCTTTCAGCTTCTCTGGCTGTCTGCAAACACCACTTTTTATCAGCTTTCTTCTGAGCACAAATCCAAAACCCAGCCTCTTGCTAGCTATTATGAAGAAAGTTACTCTGTCTCAGCTTAACCCAGGACAGTGAATCTGCTATTAAAATAAGGCTGCAGTAGTTTTTAATTCCATTTTGAGTAATAAAATTGGCCTGGCCATGAGTTTTGATATATGCACTGTTGACTTCAACTTGTGCTTTTTATTTAAAAAGCTTATTTGTGACCTGTTAGGACCCTCTGTTAAGCCAGTTAAATAAACAGTGGAAAGGTTGAAACTGCCTGTCTGCTCTTTCCAGAAAAGGGGAGGAGGGAGCCAAAGGAGGGATATTTACAGTTTTAAACCCTTTCAGCTCCTTTTGCATGACTGATTTAGTTCCCATTTTCTTCTCTGGAAGACTCATAGTACCTAGAACTGTTAAATGCTTTGGGTCCACTGACTGGCCACCAATGTGATGGCAAAGTCTTCTAGTCTTCTTGCAAATAATAAGATTCTGAGAGGTCACCCCCCTTCCCCCACCCCACTGTAGTCTCAAAAAATGCACTTAGGAATCTAAGCCATATTGAGCATGTGAACAATATAATTTAAAAATATGGAGGTGGAGGTAGGGAAGATAGTTTATTTGGTCCTCTGCTCGAAGGCTCCCAGGGAACTTAGAAATTCAGCAAGAGCCAAGATAATTATCAGAAGTCAGGTATTAAGTATTTTATAAAATTATGAAAATAAAAGAACCTAACTGTCCAGTTAGGGTTGGAAGAGATGGTGTCAGATCGGAAGTATATGATAGAATGTAGGAAGAATAGAACTCTTAAAATAGCGAAGTGTCTTAGCTCAGAAGAAAGAAAACTAGCTTTTCATTAGATCCTGTTCTTATTGCTCCACAGCTCAACTAATTTTATCTGGTTGGCATTCTTAAATTGAACTATCTGAGATGTAGAACTGATTTTTCCTTGCTTAACATGTGTTGCTTTTTTCCAGCAAAGATGGCACAATTTTTTTTTTCTAGATGAGGAATTGGCTCTCCCATGGCAGATAAGAGCTGTAAGCTCCTTGTTTATCATCTAACCTTTTTTCAGACAGCCTTACAGTTTCTTTCTAGATGCCCAGTATTAATTGGTTCAAACAGCCAGTTATTTTTAACTGCATGTTTCAGATATTTTTTTTTTCTTCACTGTTCAGGTGTCTCTGTCAGCCATAAAGAAAGCAGTTGAAGTAAATAGCTGTATCAAATTAAGTACCTCTTGTCCCCACAACTGCTTCCAAAATAAACTGAGAATAATGCTTTACACATTTTGTCTCCTTTAACTCTAAAGGCAAGCAAGAGAGGAAGCATGGATTAACATGTAGTGATTTCTACGAGCTGTTTTCTGCTCAGATTCCTCTGTGCTTGGGCTGACTGACAGGGACATGTGGCTCAAGTGCATCTGGAAATATATCACTCGCAAAATTTGTTTGGGTAAATATAGCAGGAACGGGTTGTCAGGGCAGGAGACAGATTGTTCTGGGAAAGGAAGTGCTGTCTGTCTGTTGTCTGAATAACAATTTACTCTCTTTCTGAGATTTACCTGTTTCTTTCAGTGTAGCTAAGATACCAGCTGAATGACACATTTGCTGTGTTCTGTTGTCGTGTGTTCTTGTGATGGGAATGTTACCAGAAATGCTCAAATTAGTAGGAGTAGCCGTAGAGAGAGAACTGATACTAGTATATCCTATGGTGTTTAAATAGTAGTGGCACACATTTTGTTCTGGTTTAAGCTCTTCTTGAAAATAGACAGGGACATCAGATGTGAAAAGTAACTCCTGGAGCTTCAGGACATGGAAATTCTGAGGAATCCTGACTTTTGCTTAGGTGCTAAATTGTTTCTAGCCTGCATAGTTCCAGAAAACAACCAACCAACCAAAAAAAAAAACCAACCCAAAAACCGAAAAACCCACCAAAACCCCCCTTGAAAATGGACTGAAAGCCTGTATCCTAGAATTATTTTCTTTTGTTGGCAGTTGGTATGTAGAAGATGAGCAGAGAGAGAAAAAGCCAATTACAAGGCTTTTCTCCAGCAGAAGCTGATTGGCAAGGGCATAAAGCTTTCTGAAACATTGTGGTATTGATTCAAGTCTCGCACAGATTACACTGTTTGTGGAGACAATTGAACCAATGATGTTAGAGAGCAGCCTACAGATATCTATGCAAGCATAGGAGGGTGTAGGTTGTATTTTGTACAGAGAGGTATAATCATGGGCAGTGACAATTAAGATCTTAACAAGAGCAAGTAGTAGAAAATGGAACAGTGAATTACAGACTTTCTGAAGTTAATCAAGGGAAGTTGGAAATTACTACAGATTGGAGGGGAAAAGAAAAAACACCGAACCCTACTTGAACATGAGTAATAGCCGACTACGCATTCTCCCTCTCCATAAAGCATTGAATAACTTAATCTCTGCCATTTGCAGCATGTTCCTGATTCAGTAGGCTGTTTTTATCCATCTGCTTGCTCAAGAATTTATGGAAGATGGAACCCCTGACAATTCTGTGCAGGGTAGCTGCCTGTGACTAGTTACTGACTGTAGCTTGTCCTGAGGGGTTGCACACTGCTTCACACTGTAGTGAGCTCTCAGTCTGCTGCTCTGGGATGTGGCTGTGTCTGGGGTGGGGCTAACAACCAACAGGTGCACAGCATACCACACGAATGTGGAGGCAGAGAATTTGTGTCCAAGGGCATTAGGGGTAAATAACTGTAGTTGTAAGAAGTGTTACATGAATGCTCACATTTTCACTGAGCACTGAGTCTGGTCTAAATCTGCCCCACAAACTTCTGTATAATAAGCTTCAATTTTTATCCTCAGAAGTCTGAAGAGCTAAACTAATGTTGGAATTTTCTTTGGCGTATAGGCAAAAGATAGTTTACTGGAGTATGCAGCTGATTCAGACTAGAGGCTGGCCAAGAGCTTTCTGTAGTTACAAGCAGTAGGATAATATATGGGATTCTGTGCTTTTTGAGTAAAATCAGCATGACTAAGTAGAGAAAACTGTTTTGTCAATATACAGTATTCTTTGAAAATATTTGGAAGCCATCAGGCTTACTTCATTATTTCTTCTGATTGCACCAGGTCTAAATATTGTGCTGCTTGTCATAACTTACACAGGGATAAAACCTCACCACTTATGGTTCACAAAGCCAAGTCAAGACTTGTTATTCCATTTACTAACTGTGGTACATAGCACACCTGACTTGCCTAGGCATTTTGCAATGTTAACCTTAACCTTATCAGAAGGACTGGAACATTT
>NW_010104996.1:0-1879 GCF_000699245.1 Pterocles gutturalis | reverse complement strand
GCTCTAGGGGTTGGCAACCCTGCCCGCAGGTGGGGGGGGCTGAAACAAGATGATATTTAAGGTCATTTTCAACCCAGACCATTCTATGATTCTATGATATGATTCAATGATCATTTCCTTTTTTTTTTTCTTTTAAAATGTTATAAAATTTTATAAATTGTGAGAGACCTCCAGCAACTTGATGGGAGAAATTGTTTGCTCATGGAGGGGTAGAGGAAGTATGTGTGCATAGGAAATAACCAGGACTAAAAAATGTGAAGACATGTAAACCCTGTTTACTATTTTACAAAAAGAAACAGAGAATGTAGAGATAAACTCTGTCTGGTTAAGCTGTATCAGACCCAGAAGTCCTTCCTTCCTGGCAGAGGGATGACAAGAGAAAGATGAAGCACTTGAAGCACATTATTCATTGGTGATCATATCTTAAGTATGTATATTTTTTATAACAGCTTTTTCCCATAACTGCCTCTGCATGTCTAAGTGTAGTACTGTTTACGATGCCTTTTATCTTGTGTAACTCTCATCCCATTTGTGCACTGAAATTTCAGTTTTGGGAATTTCATCTTCCCATCTGGTATCAGGTTTGGTATATTAGTAGCTTACAGACTAATGTGCTATATAGCTCATGAGAGCTTACTGCACTCCCTATGTGTTGTCTGAAACATGCCTACCGTGTACTTGTGATTGAGCTTAGGCTTGTAATTTGCAAATGGTTAATGCTCGATAAAGGCTTATCTACCCCTACCTCACTGGACCTAGCTGTCTTTCTGCTTGATCAATGACATATTGTCTTGCTCACTGCTTCCTGTGTCTGATCTCCACCTGCTGAGATTTTCCCACTCTTTTCCTTTGCATGTTGCTCGGTAAGTCCTAGAACTGAAACATCAGGTAACTGAATGGTCTGCGGTCATTGTCGTCACCTCAGACTCTACTTGCAGAAACACTGCCTGTGGTCTTGGGTCTCATCTAGGCTAAGCAAGGGAATCTGATTATAAATTTGTGCTGGCTGGAGGGACATCATAAGGGTTTCCAGATCCTGAGATCTTCCCAGAAACTTCCCTGCATTCTGGTAAGCTTCCTCCTAAGAATAATATCCAGAGAGCTTAATTAGTTTATTTCTCTTTTCAGTTCCACAACCCTAAAATGAGGATGTAGGGAACTAGCATGGACGGTAGCATCACTGGACTGAAAGGATGTTACATGGTAAGTACAGATACCCAAGGCAGGATCTCCTACAGCCAGGCCACTCCTGGTTGATGTGCATCTGACGTGTTTTTAAAGACTTCCAGTATAGGGGCGTCACAGCATCCTCAGGCAATTCCTGTGCTTTTTCTGTTCTTATCATTAGAAAGTATTTCCTAATGTCTGACATAAATCTTCCTTGCCACAGGCTGAACTCATTATTCTTGTCCTGCCCACTATAACCAGAAGCTACTTCAGTAGTTGCCTGCTTACTTCCATTCCCACTGAATGCACTTTTGTCTTTTAATTCTGATGTAATGTGGACAGTGACTGTGTTTACAGGAGTAGAACAGACATGGTTACAAGCATTCCTCAGAGCTTTACTATTTCTTGGCATTAGGGACCAAGGACATCACCTCTAGTGTTGCGGTGTTCAAAGTGCAGTTTTCTTCACATGTGCAGGGATCAGAAGAGACTTTTAAGGCTAATGCAAGCATAGACAATACAGGTGGAAGAGCAAACATGTAGTTCAGTAATGCCAAAAAGGCAGAAGGTAATTTTATTTTGACTAGCTGTGTACATTTGGTATCTGAACAAAAGTCTACTGAAGATAATGAGGACATGGGTACTTTGTTCATTAAGACTGGTCCAATATATCGTATTCGATATAGGAAGGGAGGCCATTCAGAGGGACCTC
>NW_010104995.1:0-5506 GCF_000699245.1 Pterocles gutturalis | reverse complement strand
TGTGGTGCTTAGGGACATGGTTTAGCAAGGTAGGTGGTGTGGAAATACGGCTGGACTTGATGATCCTTGAGGTCTTTTCCAACCTTAATGATTCTATGACTCTATGAATCTGTGATGTAGTCCTCATTTCTCAACCAAGTGTGGAACTTTGAATTAGTTTTGAACATCTATTTTAATTGTTTAAGATTATTTTAAATTGAGGGAGAGGCAAGATAGGAGCAGAGAATACTTCATACAAATTTGGAGGAGTGTTTTTGCTTGTTTCTTTTTTTGTGTTTCCAACAAGTCACAGAAAATACTTGAGTACTAACTAAGATAATGATTTTTATTTCTGCTATTACACAACAAGCAAGAGAAGGAGGTACTGTGTTCCAGCTGTTGAATCAGCTGGGAATCATTGCTTTTTAAATGTTATTAAGGTGTTTTGTGCTGTGTATCTGTCCTAAGTTCATTGCTTAGTGTTTTTGATGCAGATACTGTAAATTTGATTGTGCAGAGAATTGAAGGAGGTTTTTGAAATAATGTGCAGAGATAGCTAAAGTTTTGCATGTCAGTAGCTCACCTGTTTTTATTTTTTCTGTTGGGAAATTATTTTTGAAGTTATTTTTTCTTTCCTTCTCAGAATATGTATCTCTGTTAAATGTGGCATTAAAAATGCCCCAAAACATGGAAGTAGCATTTGTAGTGTTAAATCAACTGTGTGTTCCTTCCTTGAAGGAAGGATTCAATCAATGTATTTTCAATTCATGACGTATCGCCAGGAGACGGGATTTTCTTTGGCTTTCCCTTTCAGAAGGACGTAGAAACAAATACTGTTTTTTGATAAAGTATAAGAACAAGGGTCTAGAAGTAAACCAGAAAGAGACATAAGCTTCATATGCCTCCTTCAGCAGCACAAAGAGTAGACCATGTTTCTGTCACAGAAACATGTCCCTGCTTCCTCTGTGCTGCTGCTGCGCTCTCCTCCTTCCCTTGTATGTCTTGTTCATCTGTCTCTTTCTACTTAAAGCATGTAATACCCCTGCTGCATTAAGGCACTAATTCCATATAAGCCCCTGTGGTCTTTCTTCTCTAACCTAACATTCCTTTTTCCACCAGTTCGTGTTCTAGACCTTTCCAAGTGCGACCCTGCTGCCATTGCCTCATCATATTCTGCCCTTACATGCTTCTTGACTACACGTAAGGACATACCCTGTTCATCTGACTGCCTTTTACAGCACACACATGCTTGTTTATGTTCTGGCTATGCTCCTGTCCACACCTAGTCTTTCTGTGCTGCTTGGAGAAGGATGTTTTGTCCAGTGACTTTTACAGCTGAGGATGCTGAGGTGACAGGAAAATGGACAGTAACCTGGAGGCACATACCTTCTAGCTCTAGACAAATCTTTCCCCACAGGCAAGGTAGCAAACTGTCCTGGGTCATAATGGTTTCACTTGGTTAGTATACCACAGTTTTTGAGACATTGTTAAACATGAACTGAAATGAAACTATATTTTGAAGGGCTAATTTTAATTCAAGACTTTCCAGCTTCCAGATTTGAACTGAACTAGAATAGGAAGGATGTGAGATTTTTGAAGAATGTGGTTGTAAAAGGCTTGTGTATTCTGAACAACGTTGCATCTTGTGAAGCTTTTAGTATCAGTTTTCTGTGAATATAGGTGAATGTCAGTGCATTAGTATTTTTTAATTAAATACATATCTTTTACTTTATTTGAGATTCTATTTGCTTATCACTAGGGCTGAAATATATTACATCTATTGACATTTCAGAACTTTTAGCCAAGTTGCATTAGTGATCCCATTACAAATTTTAATGAACCTAGGGCTTTTGCTCCTTTAGATGGAATTAGGAGAGCTATCTCTGTAGTCTTAACTGAAGTGTTGCAGTGTCACTGGAATGTGATATAAATATTTATAAAATTTAGATTTTGTGCTAGAATGACTCTTTGTGCTTACGTTTTTCATCTAGTTTTAGTTGTTAAAGTAGGTAAGAAAGCTTTTTATCCTCGTCAGTTAGAATTCTAACATACATAGAATGGGCAGAACAAATATGATCTCAGTTGAAGTTGTTTGTTCAGAGGTTGGAAACTGATAGTAGCTGATAAATAAAAAAACTTTTCCTTTTGCTCTCTTTAAATAAAGCAGGGCTGAGCAGATGAGTTTTACTAATTTAAGAAATGCAAGAAATATTTTTAAGTGGTGTTTAGAGATAAAAAAGGTGCAGACACGGGATTTTGAGAAGTTTTTTTGGTGTTTTTTAAAAGTACCGCCTAGTACATGTCTGCATGCTTTCGCACTTAAGTACTTCTTGGTAAGGCAATGAATGGCAACCACCAGAACTGTTCTTAATACACTCACCATAGATTCTGGCTTTGCTTAAACTATTCTAGAATAGAATCCTAGAATCATGGAATCATTAAGGTAGTAAACATCTAAGTCAACTTGTGTATCTTGGTTTATCTGAGTACTTACATGGGACAAGCTTAAAAGTAACTTAGCCTTATTTGATCCTCCCTCCATTTTTTCATTGCATGGTTTGGATTTTTTTGTAGTTATGAAAAGGTACATTTCAGTAGATCATTTGTGTGAGTGTGTATATGTAATACAATATATGTATTTCCATAGTGACTTTTTATACAGATATAGTGAATCTTATTAATTCAGACAAAATTACCAATATGAGCGTAAAGACAGGATTTATTTGTAACTGTTTAAATGTGTGTCTATGAAACGTTGAGGATGAGTATTTTTTAAAAGTAAAAAGTACAAGAAAAAACAGATAAAAGTAATTATTTAAAGTAAGATTTCTTGTGTGCTGATATAAACTGTAGTTAAACCGTGATCTAATCACTTAAATTGGTCCTCCCTGTTTTGTACAGTATAGGAAGAAATATGATCTTCTTTCTCTGCAGTTTTAAATAATGATAGCATCATATTTTTGCTATCCCTCTCAAAATACCGGAACCTTTCAATATGAACTACTTGTATGCAAATCCCAAATTTAGTGTACCTATCAAATGAGGATGTTTCTGTGAGTTTACAGATATTTTGAAGCTACCTTTCTTATACGTTTGTATCTTTATCTTACTAAGACTTTTTTTAATTAGATATGACTTTCATATCGTTTTATCTTAAACGTCAAGAATTATATCACAGGCAGCTTTCTCTTCTGACAAAGGTAACTTATAAGCAGAGAACATTATGTATGTTTCCATATGCTTTTCCTCTGATGGTTGGCTAGGCAAGTCATACACAGGGATATGACTGCTCATATTAGACAACATTGTCAGTCATCCTAGTCCCTTGGAGAGCCTAGCTAATAGGGTGAAAGTTAGTTTTTAGTATGTGAATGTAATTTTTAATAGATGTACATTATTTGCTGAAGATTGTTTTGAAAGAATGTGGAGGTGACTCCTAAGAAAAACAATGAAATTAGTATTGAGTCTTCTTTGACACCATACAGATACTGGAATTTTATTATTATTATTTCTACTGATATTTGTTGATGAAAGTGATGATGACTTTTTAATTTTTTTATTTTACAAATATATTTTTCAAACATTTAAAAAAAAAAAGATTTAGGAAAGAACACTTATATGTGGGTGCCTTAGGAAGAATGACCTGTGATTAAGCACTTCAGGTGACAATGTGACAGATTTTTTAAGATACATAAAAATAATCAGATTTTCTGTATGACTAACAATATTTGTCACAATGGTTACCTGTATGGCAGTATTGTCTGAACATTTTGCTTTTTAATTTTCTTTTGTCTTTTCTTTTCTTTATAATTGGGTTGGTGGGGCTCTGCAGGGTTATATGGAGCCCAGTTATTTCGTTGCCATGGTTAGGGAAATTTATCCCATCTAAAATTGATATACCCATGTGAGCAGGGGTTTAAATCTTGTTCAATATGCAAAACAGGGAAGTCTCACCTTAAACAGTTTTTGCCAGGAGGTTCTTGGGGTGGGTGGGGGAAGGAAAAAGTATTAAATTCTCAGCTGGAATCAAGAAGTCTATTTTTCAATTTCTGTTTTGTGACTTTGAACAGGTACTTAATCTGTCTGTAGTTTGGTCACTGACTAATACATTGGGAAAATTCCCAAATCTTACTGCAGTATTGAAAAAAACATAAGAGTTTGGTTTGAGGATGCCCAGGTACTATAGTAATGGCATATGGAAAACTGTCTCAAACAAGAATTCAAGGAATGTCTTTTTGTATACATCACTTCAATATGTAGTTTTCTCTTGTAAACATCTTCTGCTTTTCCTGTTGCAGTTCTTGCTTCTATTTAAGAAATAGAATGGCTATGTGGGTGTCAACTGTATTTACCTCTTATTTTTTTCTGGAGAGGGAGGCAGAATTGCTAGATTTATTGCCTGATATGACACTACTAAGAAGAATCAACTTGTATGATTTGTCTTCCAGAATCATCCCTTTGTATGAAAAAATATTAAATGTGCTTTAACGGTAATTGGAACTTCCTTCTGAATGCACTAATATTGCTGGTGGAGCAGCAGTCTTTAGGGTCTGATAAGGAAAAGAAAAATATAAGTGTGATCAAAAAGTGTCATTGTTGTTGAAAGAAACGTGCTTCTGAAAAGGACTTTATTTCCTAACAGAAGAACAGTTTGGGATGATAGCATCTCTAGTTTATTCAAACATTGGACTTGCAGTGTCCCTTAGAGTTTAAAATCAAAGCCAGGTCAAGTGTCTTTTTGTTGCTTTAATGTGTGGTGCTGCTTCTGCCTAATCTACTTGCATTGAACATGTGGAGTGTTTGAATTTGGAGTAATCCTCCTGAAGAATAAGTTGTTACAGTAGAAGAAAAGTGCAACAGTCAGAAGAACTTGTTGAACACTGTTCCGTTTGCTTAACAAACCATAAACAGATTCCTGTGTAAGTGCTGAATACGGACCCTTGAAGGAGGTCCTAAATGAATACCTCCAACCATGGGGATGAACAGGTGGGAATTTAGTTTTGCAGAGCAAGGGATTGAAGGTCATTTGGGTTAGCCAGGCTCCTCTCCCCTTTTAGGAGGTATCTATACATAGCAATTGATTGTACCCTACGAACAAGCAAAAGGGGCGTATGATACTCTGTTACTTGGGTTTAACCATTTTTAGTTGAATCTTGAGAGTGGTAGCTGGCAAATGGAGGACTTTGGTTTCAGATTGATAGCTGCAGAAGGAGCAGGAGCTCTCTTTAATCATAGAAGCACAGAATCACAGAATGGCCTGGTTTGAAAAGGACCTTAAAGATCACCTAGTTTCAACCCCTCCCCCCCCACCCCGACTGTGGCAGGGTTGCCAACCACTAGAGCAGGCTGCCCCGGGCCCCCTCCAGCCTGGCCTTGGAGGTGAGGGCGCATCCACAACTTCTTTGGGCAACCTGTTCCAGTGCCGCACCACCCTCTGAGTGAAAAAATTCCTCCTAATATCCAACCTAAATCTCCCCTCTCTTAGTTTCCCCCTGTTTCATTCCCCCTCATCCTGTCACTATCAAAC
>NW_010104994.1:0-17068 GCF_000699245.1 Pterocles gutturalis | reverse complement strand
TATGATTCTATGATTCTATGATCATGTATGTAACTTCCTTGTCAGGGCTCGCTTTTGTGTAGTATTTATTATGAAAAGTACAGGACAAACAGCAGTTAATGAACAAAACACAAAATCATAAGGCTTCTTTAGGTCCACACCAGACCAAACGCTTGTACGCCTGCCACTTTAAACATGGTTTAATCCAAAAGCAGTTTAGGAATAAATAAGATTTTGCAATAAATAAGAGAGGAATAATAGTAACTTTGAAGAACTTAATAGCATGAGGACAAGTTTTAGTGATTCATTGACATGTTTTGTTTTCTTGAGGTTGCTTCATTTTCATCTTATATTAACAAAAAAAAAAGGTAGGAATCTAAGGAAGTTGAGCTATATTTCATAATTGCACAGGAACATAGCTATGATTTGAGGATCATAGTTTCACTTGCAGCTACAGTAACTGGATGCTTATGCTTTTGGTTATACAGATATGTAGAGACTAGCAAAGTCACTAGTTGTGGACAGTTGCTAAGTTTTTTATGTTGATTTTCTATTCCGTTTCTCTGTTGCATCAATGTGCCTTGCTTTTCACTCTGCTGTTGTTCAGAGCAGCTTTATCAGTGGACTGCGCAGTACCTGTTTCTGAAAATGTAGGGAGACAAAAATTGTCATACACTTATCTTTGTAAGATACTGAGAGCAGCTACTCCAAAAAGAAAAAAAATAAAAGCAGCTAAGTCACAAATACGGCAGCCTTACACTGTATTAAAGAAAAATGACCAGGCAAGGACAAAACATCCTCTAGGATACTTTCAACTACTTAGAACCTTTACTCTTATTGTCTTTCCTATCAAGTAAAATAACTCTCAGTGAGATCCAAATCCATTCTGTGTTTAGAATTTTGAATGTCAACTCTTTCTTGCTCAAAACAGGAAGTGTACAGTGTTGCATTCTACTGTGACTGAGAAATAACATTAAAAGGACATGCCTTATGGTTTTCAGGGTCCATCTTTCTACACTGGTTGCCTAAAGGCCTAAAGAAAGTTTCAGCCCCAAACCTAAGTATTTTGAAAACTTAGTAACATATAGAATAAGGATTATAATATAAATAATTTTACAGTTTTTAACTTTTAAGTCACTGTACAAATTACTGTATAATATTAGTTGTTTAAAAGATTCTGCACTACAGGAGGTTAAATATGATGAAAAATCAAGTTGAACACTGAATTTGCCTTCAGGATTGGAAATAGTCTCTAGCTACTGGTCCTCTTTTCTTACTCTTCTTTTGTAAGGCTTTTAATGTCTTTCAGTGCCTGTTCCATGGATCTCTCAATACATGACCTTAGCTGTCTTTTGCTCCGGTTGGCATGCTTTTCACTTTGGACATTGCTGACTTGTTCCCGTTTCTTGTCCTTTTAGCTCATTTTTTTGAAGTAATAAGCTCTCAGTGAGAGACTGTTTGTTTTGGTTTTTTTTCCTCAATTCTTCCCATTCTGAAAACTAAAAAATTCTGAATCATGAAATTCTCAATGTTTTGAAAGGTTTCATGTAAATATCTATGCATAATTTTCGTAGAGGTGAATTATTTTCTTAGTGCTCACTAACCAAACTCTTCTGATGTAACCTGAGTTTTAAGATATAGAATAATCATATGTAGAGAGCTTGGAGCAAAACCAGTGAGGTTAATTTTAAAGGACTGGAGGTAAGAAAAAGAAAAGCAAATTTTTATTGTGATTAGCATACATAATTATTTAGATGTGTTTTCTTTAAAATTTATACATAACAGGGTACTCTTACTTGCATCATTAAGCTTCTAGTTCTGTTATAGTATTAATTTAAAGTCAATATCTCTGTCTATGTAAACATTCCCTGCACCTCTGTGTTTGTTTTATTAAGATACTTGTTACCTTGTGAATGCTGATGTTTACAGAAGACAAACTTTTGTAAAATACGTGGTGTAATAGGGATGATTCTGAAAAATAATTTGTTCAAGAATATGAGAAATTAAATATTTTACAGCCTATAAACAGGTTAACATCTTAAACTTTATGTACTTGAGACTGAGAATTTCCCTAAATTTTTATCAATATTAATGATTATGCCATTACTGTTTAAACAGAGGTAGCCACAAAAGCTCGACTAGAACTCATAAAAAGAAAAGCTTTATCATTTGTTGAAGAGCTAACAGTGAAAGCAGAAGAGACATATACATATATGGAAAAGTGGCTTGGATCCAGGTTCTTGGCAGAAATGTCCAGGTAATGTATATCCAATTTTAGGAACCTTTATCCATGCCCATTTTAGGAACAGTTCTCTTCTATGGCTTAGATCTGCCTCTATATAAGTCTCTTACCACAGTCGAAGACTTCATGCTGCCAGAGGATGGGTACACTTCATAATGATTTTGCTGAGTACAGAATTCACACAGAGGATTTGTAATTCGTCAGGAAAGCTCTCAAAGTGTAAACACATTAAAATTTGAACCATGTATTAAAAGCACATTGTTTTCTGCATTTACACTTCACAGTGTTGAAAGACTGATTGAGGTTGCACGACATCATATTGAGAGTTCTAGCAAAATTCAATACAAAATTACTTTAAAAGAAACGGATTTCTTCATCGGCAGTGACGTAAAAGTGATTCCTGACCCTGTTCCTTCACCACATATTCCAAACATAGAGACCTCTGGAAGCGGTACTCTAACTATTTCACAACTTGCTTCACTTCATAAGCAGTTTCTACAAGTGGCACCTAAAGGTAAGAAAAATTTTTCACTCCTGAAGGGCTGTTAGTTACCTACTTTAAAGTACCTGCTGGGAGCTACTAAACATTAGTTACCTATAGTGTTAAAGATCGTACTACAAGTAAAGATTGTGCTACATATAAAAGTAAAGTCAGAATGCTGAATATTGGAAATGTGAAATACCACACCACTTGAATGCTTAAAATGCTTATTAAAATATCTTTGCTATGGGCTTTATATCCTGAAGACCACATACTTAATATTCCTCTAACAGGTGTCTCTGTAATATATTTTTAAGAGTGGTATGTATCATGCTTATTTTGCTTAAAGATGTGAGTCTTTAACTCATTTACTAATTCATAGCTCAGCTGAAGCTATATTATTTTAAAACATTTTAAAATAAATTATGATTTTCATAAAACTATTATACAGGGTCTGTTTTAACTGTTAACTATTATATTCTTCAAGTCAATATGTGCCATTTGCTTTGGGTGATTTGCAAGTGTTAACTCAGGTATGTATTTTTGTTCCTTTGTATATGAATTTATTGGGTGCCTGCCCTCTAGTTACAGGTGTCTTAGGCTTTGGATGCATAAAAATACTTTCTTGCAAAATGTAATACTGCTGTATAAATGTTATAAAATAATTTAGGTAAGGCGGTTTTCAACTGAGATGGAAAGTAGTTAAACACATATTTGCAAAGAGTTTCATTACTACCAGTGTTCCATATTATAATTGTAATTTTAATATTATTGCCACTAAGATTGTGAAATACAATGTGTAAACATGTTCTTACAGTTTTGGATCTACCTCTTCTGATGTAATAAGGCCACAAAGGCATAGTGAAGTTTAACTTAATTCTTTATTCAGGAATACTTTTCATGTATATTTATGAAGAAATTCCACTTGGGTTTTGAGCATGAGCCCATTTTAGGCAGAAAGAAAGATTTACAGTCTTCCTTTAGAGAGAAGCATATAATGTAATCTATAGTGTAGGAGCATGGGTGTGTTTGTAAGCATTCCAAACTCTTCTACAGCGATTAATTTAGCAGACAGTATTGCATATATTATGCTATGTGAAATTAAAAATCTGCACATTTGTAATCATTAGGTAACGCCATAGAGGTGAAACACAGATACCAGTCGTAGAATCATAGAATCATAGAATGGTTTGGGTTGAAAGAGACCTTAAAAATCATCTAGTTACAACCCCCCTGCCATGGGCAGGGACACCTCCCACTAGACCAGGTTACTCAAAGCCTCTTTCAACCTGGCCTGACTGGTCATTTCACTTAAAAGGTTTGCTTTTGTATTTAAATTATCTATTCATTAAGCTATTTAAAACTAAAAAAAATTGTCTAATACAAACTCTAATATTCTTGACATGTTTAACAAAGAACAACTATTTTCCTTGTACATTTGTAATAACTAGCAGAAAAAAAATGAAATATTTTTCTACCATATTGTCCCTTTAATAATATTATACTCACTAAAATGACACAAGACAACTTGCATGGCTATCCAAAAAGGTAAATATCTTAATAGTCACTAGACAGTGGAAGAATGCTGTTGAGTGTTCTTTGGGATCTTATTTTAAACAATAATTCCTTACCATTTTCCCAGAGAACAGGCAGCAGCGTTCCTTTACTGTCTGGTGAATACCAAGTTAAGATATTTACCTTTTTGGATAGCTGAATTAGGATGGAAAGCACAAGCTGTGCAAGTCATCTTTAAAATACTTCCTCCCAGTCTCTTACACACTTTGAGACCTCATAAGTTACATCCCAGATATCCTAAGGTAACAACTCCCCTTCATTATAGAGACTCCACAGGAAGAGTTAAATCTGTCCTCTCCTAAAACACCAGGAAAATTTTTAATGTACTTCTGTCTCCTCTTGCTCATTCGAATGCTCAACAGAAAATACATGTCTCCTTAGCAGTTAGTCTCTTACTGAACAAAAGAGGGAAAAACACTAAAGCACCCATCACACTGGCAGTGAAACTGCTGGACAGCAACTCTAAAGGAGATGCAAAAAAGTAACAAAGTAGTCCCTGTCTTGGAGAGCCTCTAAACAGATCGAGATTCACTGCCAAACATCTTCTAATTCTTACTCACCTGAGCCATCCTCTGAGCATTCATAATAGAAATCCAGACACACAAGCACACGAGGCACAGACTACAGGGCAAGTCTAAATAGAATAATTCCACCGATCTTCTATACTATGTAAACAGTAAAATTCCTAAAGTTTTTCTGAAAATGGAATATTAGGCTTATTTTCTATAGCATTATGGAGATACCTTGAAGAAGAATTTTACCTAGAAAGCCAAGCAAAACAAAGAGTAAGAAAGAAGAAATTATTATGTTGGAAGAAATAAACACATTAACAGTTTTCTCACAGGATATTTGGCGAATATCAAAAGGGTGTCTTCTCAAGACGTGTTTAACAAATTGCCAAAAATGAAAGCAGAAAGTGGGAGTACCAATATGCTTAAAATTTTTTTTTGCATTTACAAGAGAAATCTTATAAAAATTGTAAACAGTTTTGTGTTTCCTAGGAATTTAAAGTATTAAAGAACCGCTGATTCATCACAAACAACTTTGTTCTATCCTGAGCACTTGGTTCTCCATGGAAGCACATTGCCATTCTAAGCACCGTTGGACAAAAAATACAGCCCTTTGCTGGACCTTCCTGCCTACTGACACAGTCTTGCATTTGATAAGGAAATATTTAATTATTTTTTTTTTATTATTCCAAGTGCCATTGCCAGAACTTCAGGTGTCTCTGCAGTATTTGTTAATTTCACTAATTCCTCTGATAAATTTGTTAACAGTTTTAATGTATTGTCTCAGGAACTGTGTCAGGTGTTAAATGGAGCTACTAACGCTCACTTTTTTTTCTTTTCTCTTCTACAGTCTCTTTGGATATGTTCTGTTTTCATGAACAAACCTAAACTAACTATCTATTATATTTCATTCCCTTTAGCACTATATTCTTCCTATGGCTGCATCTGTTGTTAATTCAGTTAGCACACATCTGGAATGTCTCATTTTCGTTTAAAGGTGATATTTTAGTAATGTGTTGCATTATCAAACAAACCAAAAAAGATTCTATCCCAGACTTTTTTCCTGCATCTTATGACCAAATTACACAAGGGAATTTTAAATTTTATTATTTTTTTTTACAGCCACGATCGTTATGAACCATTCACATTTGAATGATAGAACTGATTACTCATCAGAAATAAACTTCAGTCAGGTTTTTAAAACTTCTGTATCCAATATCTAAAAAATGTTTAAAATGCTTATTTATAAAACTATAGTCTACTAGGATATGAACCATTCCCAGTAAAACATAGAGGACAAGCTATGACCAAATTGTATTGGTATTTCTTTTCAAATTGTAGACTTGTCAAGTGAATTTTACTGTGTTGCTATATTTGGAACACGTTTAGGCACATTAAAGTGTGCATCGGGTTCAGCTGAAATTTAGCCTTTTTAATAGGATATTTTGTTGAGTGGAACACTCAGAATTTCATGCTGATCCTGAATAGTGTCTATGATTATGCTATCTCTTCCCAAGCACTTCTGTAGAAACAATTCAAGAGTTTACAATAGTAGTCCTCATGATCTGACTTTGATGTGAATAGAGAGTGAAGTTCATATGTGAGCTTAGAAATAAGTTCATAATCTCTAATTTATTTTTTCTAAGATTATATTTATTTTCAAAGTGTGTTTTTCGAAACTTGAAAATAAGAAAGTTTGAGTTTGTAGACAGAGGAAGTATCTTCTACTAGACAAATTATGTCCGTAGTAAATGCCTAAACTTTTGGAATATAAAGCCCTTAATCAGAGATCCAGAATAGATACAATACCCCTCCCAACAGATAATGGAAAAATTGGTAATTCTACTGACTTAGTTTAATTTACATCTCCTGTTATGTCTGTTACTTAATCATGTATATTATTTGGAAAAATTGGTAATTCTACTGACTTAGTTTAATTTACATCTCCTGTTATGTCTGTTACTGAATCATGTATATTATTTAATTTCAGAAATCTGTGACTGTTTGCCTGTGCTATTTAAAAATCTCTGTATCCAATTACTTTTATGAAACATACTTAACATGTTTGTATATGTTTCTGTGCTTTTGAGTATATATCCAAGTTTTAAGATTTCAGTCAGCATGACAGAGGAGCTCTCCTTTCCCCTCATTGCATCTGTGTAGCAACAGGCGTACCTTACTCTGTGTGATTCTAAATTTAAAACCTCAATTCTTGCTAATTAGTGAAGATTGGGTATATAGCATATCAGAATCAGTAATAATCAGTAAACAAATGAAGTAAATATTTACAGTGAAAATCACCTGCAGGGGATGATGAGGATCTCAATATCTTGGAGTGAATGAATCATATTTTTAAGACTCCTGTCTTTTTCATCTAATGACAGAAGTATCCCATATTACTAGCTTTTAGACCACTAAGGTTAGATGAATATAATCCAGCCTCAGGGTTTATTTCACTCATTCCTCCCTTATAGCATTACTATAGATCCTGGTGCATAACTTGCATAGATCATCATCCAAACTTCTAGTCAGAAATTTCTATGGAAACATTATTCTCAGTGAGAATGGAGGTGACTAGGAATCTCTTTAAATGTTTTGGTAAAAACAAAAGGGAATAAAATGTTAACATAATTCTCTTCTCTAGTGTAGATTTACAATCTCTTCATATTTTGTTGCCTGTGTAAATTTATAGTCTCTTTAATACAGTTCATTAGTTTGGGAAAATATTTTCATACAGTGCCTGCTGACTGGTGTATCGTTAAGAAACAGTTTAAAATAGTCTCTTTTGTGTCATATCATATCTGTGCCTTATAACTGAGGCATAGTGATAGCTTTTTGTTTCCAATGTCCCTTTAAAATGTCACAATCATGGTTCATAGGGTGCCCATCTAATGTACACTTACGGTGCTATCATTCTTAATGCTCCTTTTTGAATGTTTATTCTTCTGTTTTCAGTTTCACTTGTGGTCATAATCTTAATTTCTTCACTAAGTTTTTGCATTTGTTCGTTATGTTTCTACACTGCTTAGTGAAACATGTAGATGCTTGACGATGTCACCTTGCGTATAGGTGAATGATTCTCATTTTTAAAATATTTTAATGAAAAACAGTTCTACCTTGTGCAGCTTTTTCTACCTTATTTTTCCTTTTTATGTCATTGATGACAAACTTTTGTGTGAAAAACAGGTTGCATCATAAGCCAGCATCAGGCTGGCTTCCTTTTGTATCCTGTGTTCTTTCCATAGTACCACTGCAACAAATCCTGCCTTTTCCCGTGTTCCCAGCTTCCTCCCACTAGTCCATCCCCTGTTCCTTTCTGTGTCTGTTAGCCCCATTTAAAAAAAAGAAAAAAGAAAAAACAAAACAAAAAATCACAACTGTTTTCTTTCATGTCATCTTATCTACGTGTTGTGCTTGCACAGCTATGGACAGGATGCACTGAATGCTGTGTGTGATTTGGAGCTGAGTTTAGGCTGACCTACATCTCCTGGCCACAGAGTGGGTGAAAGCTGGTCATGTCTTGGCTTTTTCCTCAGTAGAAGTGTTATGAGGATCTTTCTCCTGTACTTCAGAAGACCTGAAAAAAATGTATAGAACCTTCATAACTCTAACTTACTGACAAATTTGGTTCAAATTAGCCATTCTGAAATTATCAGTGAGGGAGAACTAGCAGGCAGACAAATTGATGTAGAGATGTATAGGCAACACAACTGCATAACCCTCATTTCCTTAGGTAAGCATGGTAAGAATACACTAGGGGGAGGGTTTGTAATGAGTATAATCATAGCTTAGATGGGTTAGAGAGCTGATCTGATGATTCATATAAACACATGATGTCCCAAACATTTTTTTAAGACTTTAAACCCTTATGTTTTGAAACAAAAAAATGTAAAACTTGAAACATGTTAGTAATGTGTGAATGTCTCACAGGGAATCTTATCTCTGACAGTGGCTCACAGAATCTACTAATTCTCTATTTTTCTAATCAACAGCAAATTTCTACAAGTGTCCACATACCTCAAGAAGCAGTAGGCACTAGAGAGGTGTTACCATTTTGTCCCTTCCACCCTCTGACTTTTGCAGTTGCAGATCCGTTAATCCTGCCCCCTATCTCTTTCTCACCTTTCCTTGTGGTTTTGGGGCTTTTAATCTTTAGTGTCTGTTAAGAATGATTCTCCTCTCTTTTTGGTCCTGGGTACGGTAGTTAGGCACATGTCAGAAAAAGCTTCTGTGGTCTAGTTGTTTTTGCTGTCCATGTGGACCACAGCAGGTACCTCAGATTTAAAGTTTTTTATAAGGATCACACACAATAGAAATGTATTTAAACTGTGTCCTAATATTTTTTAATATTATGGGCTTTCAGGATGCTCAAAATAGCATGCAGCAGACAAACTGTCATTTGTATGACAGTGGGAACAAACAGTTCTCACAAATTGTATAATGCATATGTGAAAATTTTCCCCTTCTTGTAAAATAGAAAGAGTGGGGTACAAGGACTATTTTTCTTAAGACCTTTTAAAGCACCAGAAATGGCATTTCTTTCTATGATTATCTTAATGTAATCATTAATTTTGTCTCTTGACATACACATCACAGCAGGGAGGGTGGGGATTCAGATTGTTCTTAGGTCATTTCCTCCATGCTTTACTTTTGCTATTTCCCAATGAATAGATTTCTAGTTTTATTGCCTCAGTTCTGAATGGAATTTGTCTTCATTATTTGACTGCTTTCTTTTCAAACTCATGACCTTATCGCAACAGTGTACTAAAAGAATCATTAAATTACTTGCCAAAAGTAGGTGATTCACAAGCTCTAGAGACAGAATTTTCAAAAATGTCAGCTTACGGCATTTGCTCCTACAAAATATAAGAATGACCATCTTGAGAACAATGTGGGAAAATAATGTTGAGGACAATCTCAATGCTTTAATGATGTTTCAATTTTGAGAACCAGACATGAAGCTTATACAGTTCCTCTTTCTCAAAGCAAAATAAAAATATTCTGCAGATAAATGTATTTTGAGAAGATCAGGTCAGCTGCGTATGCTGTAGAACATCTTATGCATTCTGGGACAGGTATTTGATTATGTATTTATGGACTTGCTCCAAGTTAACTTTTCTGTCCATGTCAGGGGTAATGGGCATCATAGTAGGTTTCTGGCTTCAGCGGTATCTTCTGGAGACATTTTGCCTCAAAGACTGGTTGCATATTCTGACAAACTTCAGGTAGTCGAAAGAGAATTGGAGTAAAAACTGACCATTTCTTACAAGGGTCCTGGGTAGCCTCCAAGTGATTTAAGAGTGGATCTCAGTTTTCCTTGTTCTCTTTTGTGGCTGTTTATTGCAAGTCACAGTCTAATCCCAAATTATCAAAATAATAACAAAAAAAGAACAAATATGATTGATAATTTATGAAATAAAAGCTATTTTGTATTTAGTTTTTTCTTTTTAAATTATAGCCATAAGAGCACTGAAGCACTTTAAAAGCAAGATTAATTCTTCTAGCAAGAGAGAAGCTGGTGACAGAGTTAGAGAAGAAGGATTTGGAATATCAGAGAACAAAGAGGAATTGCCAGTTTCCAAAAATATGGCTAACAAAATACTCCTGGTTAAAATATGATGATGAAAAGGGAACAATGTTTTGTGCACCGTGTTGTAAGCATAATGTGGATTTGGGGGAAAACATTCATAATTTTTGTTCTGGGACTGATGACTTCAAACTTGAATTTATAAATACACACCAAAGTAGTGAAGCTCATGCCTGGGCTACCTGCATGGAAGCTGCCAGTACTGCTTCACCAGATATAGCTTTTGCTGAGCAGATGTTGAAGAGCATGAACTCCATAACATTAGGCAGAGTAGAAAATATTTTTAGAACATGCCATGCTATTGCTAAATCTGGTCGTCCCTTTACTGATCTTGACTGGATGTGCAAACTAGATGATATGAAAGGAGTGGATATTGGTTCTGTATTTAGAAATGACAAGTCGGCAAGAACGTTTATACATTTTATTGCTGAAGGAGAAAGACGAGCTTTGAAAGAGAAACTGGAGAAATGTAAATTCTTTTCTGTTATTAGTGATGGAGTCAAAGACAGTTTACTCCAAGCAGCTGCAGTTGTCTATGTATGCTTTGCAAATGAAGGAAAAGTCCACTGCCAGATTGTTGGGGTTCAACCTGTTCACAAAACTGATGCTTCAACTTTAAAAAATGCAGTTGAGGAAACATTACAAATAAATCTTCACCTCAGTCTGGCAAGCCAAGACTGGTCAAGAAAATTAGTTGGGTTTGGAAGCGATGGGACAGATGTCATGGTAGGAGAAAATAGTGGGGTAGCTAAACTTCTGAGGGAATTTCAGCCTTGTGTACAGTCTGTGCATTGTTTTGCTCACCACCTAAATCTGGCTTACAAAGGAGCACTGAAGAATATTCAGCTATACAACATCTTAAACAATGTATTGAGAAATATGTATTACTTTTATCATAATTCACCTCTAAATAAGAATAATCTCAAAGCCACGTATGAAGCCATTAAGTTACACCCGGCTATTCCTTCTCGCATTGGAGGCTCCCAGTGGCTTTCTCGTCTACAGAGAGCTCTACAAATTCTCCTTAAAGGTTATCCTGCAATTATTCTACATCTGAGTAAGGTAAATGATTTAAAATTTGAATGTAACTTCAAGAAAAAATAATTGCTATGACTAATTTTTGTCCGCATACCTGACGCTTTCTTTTTCTGTGTTGATTTCCAGACTGAAATAGATTCAAGAGCCTCAAAGCAGCAAAAAGTTAAAGGCCTTTTACACCTCCTTCTGAAAATGGAGATAGTAAAGTTTTCTCACTTCTTGTTGGATGTCATCAATGTCCTCAGCATTCTGTCACGTGTGACCTCAGATCACAACTCCTCCATTGCAGACATATTTGCAACTGTGCAGTCAACACTGGAAACACTTCACATGTATCAAACAAGGTCTAGCATTTCTAAGAACTGAACCATGGTGTCTTAGAATATAATAAAATAGTATTATATATTGTTTTACATTCTGTATCTTTCAGAGCTGGTCCAAAGGAACGCCTGATGGAGACTATTCAGCACTTTCATGGTTACCAGCTTGTTGGAAATCGAAATATTTCAGCAGTACGAACCAAAGTACTGAGTAATTTGGTGAAGAGGCTATGTGATTGTTTTTGTGATGCAAGTCAAGATGTTTTGAGAGCAACTACTATTGGAAGTTTTAAACTATGGCCTGACAAAATGAAACAAGGTATATAACAGTAATAGTAGGTATTTGAAGTGCACCTTCTAAATTTTTTAAAAGCATAAAAGTATTTTTGTTTTGCCTCTGTTATAGAATTTGGTGAAAAGGAAGTGTCTGTCATGACTAAACATTATGAAGTCATATTAGAAGCTGCTAGTGTGAAAATAGGTGAAGTAGAAACTGAATGGAGCATGTTGAAATCAGAGCTGTATAACAGGTAATAAGAGAACTGCATTTGTGTCTGCTTATTGATTTACTTAAAAGGATTATGGAAATACATTTAGTGATAATTATATTTATACTTTTTACCATGGTTTTTAGATATCAGAACATCCAAACCTTGACGTGGGATTCAGTGAACTCAGATTATTCTAAGAAGTATCCGAACATACTGACATTGGTAGATTTGATCCTAACCCTGCTTGCAAGCTCAGCTGAAACAGAGTGAGGCTTCAGTCAAATGAAATTGACCGTGATGCATTTGCACTCTAAACTAATGTCTCAAAGTGTGACGGATCTTATGATAATTCAGAAGAACTCTCCAGATATAAAAAAAAATTTACCCCCTGAAAGCTATTCATTTGTGGAATGCTACTTGGCAGAGAAATAGAAGACTGCTGGAAGGTGATATGATGACAAATGAAAGACCGGATTACTCCTTGGAATTTGGAGAGGCTCTGTGGAAGTGACTAAATGAAAATTGTTAGATTTTACTTCACAGTCTTCTTATAACATACATGGACACTTTAACAGAATACCTTGTAGGGTTAATGAGTGTAAAATGTCACAATGTATTATAATGTTAAAATATGGCTTTTCTTTATGTTCACTGCTGAATCACCAGCAGGTGTTTACATTTGCCCTTCTCTACCCACCTTCTATAAATCTGAAGGCAATTAAAATAGTGAAGTACATTCTTACCCTGGTGACATGTGGACAGAGGGATGACTCATAACTTCTGATTGTGTATTGCATTTAGCTGAGTCATAATACATTATAACCACTGGAGTTAACTGTCATCTTACTATCAGTCTTTAATAATTCAAGAAACTTCATTGGTTCTGAAAACCCTGGTTTTATTTTGATAAATGTGTGAAAAATCAATGCATTATTTTTGTCAAATGATCGCTTGACCTCTGTAGCCTATGAATTTTGGGTCATACCCTCTCTCCATATCTGTACATGTTGTTACTCTTTATTCTCTTGTGTATAAGGTTTAACAGGACCTTTCACAGATTTTTGTCAGCCTTGTCTTTCAGAAGACTTTCCTACAGAGGCAGAACAGTTCAATTTTCCATTGCTGATTATTAATTGCACAAATCAATCTTCCCATAGCAAATATGCTTACAGCCAGGATATTACTAATATACTTCACGGCTTGAACCATTTCTTTTTTCCCCTGTAAAAATGTTTGTGAGTGTTGCAATAAGAATGCTGTATCTTGATTTTTAATCTAGGAGTTGACAATGAGAATTGTTCAGAGAAGTATCTGATTTCATAATTTCATTTTTTTCCTGTTTTAAATGCAACTTTCTACTTGATAATTTCCAATCAAGGTAAAGCATACCAGCAGTCTATATTTCTACCATCAAGGAAAAAGTAATGATTTATATCAAAAGAAAGCTAAAGTGAAATCATTAATGACCGTTCTTAGTCCTCCAACAGTAAGGAAAGTGAACTAGGAATAATCTGGGAGAAGCGAATGTGAGGTCATTCACCTTTAAATCAACCTTTTTCTAGATCAAAATCAATTATCTACTTTCTATATAAAATGTGTTAGTAATTGCAAAAGGTATACTATATATATAAGCACAATATACATGCATATATATAGACTCTTTTTGTGTGTCTTGCATACTACTTCATGTAGCATGTGTGTCATGCTACTTCTAGGTCTATATAGTATGTCAGAAATAGACTTAAGTTTTGAATGCATGCCTCCTTAAAGGATGTTGGTACACTCTAGAGTTAATCTATAGGGATCAGAAGAAGGGGTCAGTACTGTGCATAATATGGTTGATTATAAAAGATCCATCATTAAAATATCTTCATTTGTGATTCCTCATAGAACAAAAACATTTAGTTATACTTTAACTAGTCAGCAACAGGATATATATTATACAGGGTACTTTATTAGATAAGTGGCATTGCTAATTCTAAGGTTTTCTCCTAAGTCACATGATATCAAGTGTTTCCTCTCAAAGTTTTCAAATGGGAAGATTTTAACTATGATGAGATTATAGAAAGTCTGAAAATGTATCATGAGAATGTCCAACAGTAGAAGACAAAAACCAAATTAATGAACAAAAGTATATTTGGAGTCTGTAACACTGAAGTCACTTCCATGGTGCACAGAGGCAGCAGCACGTTTTTAGTATTAGGACTGAAGATAAAGGATATACTGACCTTGGAAAAATACTAGCAAAATCTTTGTATCATCACAAGTAGTTGTAAAGGGATATCAAGAAGTTATCCATGTCTAAAAATGGGATCAAGTTTAGTCAGACAATAGGTATCCAGTATTTGCTCCTCATTCTTTTTTTTATAAGCTTTTAAAATAATCCACTGCAGAGTGTGTGGTTTGTTTTCCTTAGTGCTTTGGTGTCTTTCTGCTTATATGTTTTTCTTCTATTATCTGAAATATTTTTGCTGCAAATAAATTTTATTTCTTATCATTCTTCCTAACTGCAGCTATGGAGATGGGGTTATCCCTATCCTCTTCATAACATTTGGTTTTAGCTGGAAAACTACTTCTGTGTTTTCTCATAATTTTCCTTTTGTAGATGAAACTAGCAGAATTCCTTCAGCTTTGTCTCTCAGGATTTGTTTTCTAAGCCTGTGATGATTATTGCAGCTTTATTCTGGGCACTCTAGTTTCCATACATCCTTCTAGATCTGCACATTCCAAAAACTGTGTGCCAGCAGAAGCCTGAACAGCTGAAAATAATGCAAGGATTATTTCCAATGTCTTCCCATGTACTTCCTGGCAATAGAGCCTTTTCCACATAAATTTTACCTTGGCAATAAGATTCCCATTGTGATACTTATGCAGTTCGTTATTTCAGGCCAGTGTGGCACTTGACAGTTATTCTTGTTGAATAGTGTCCTTTTTAGCCTAGACTGTATCTCCAACTTGTAAAGTTCACTTGGAATTCTAATCCTGTTCTCCAGTGTTCTTGAAGTCCTTTCCTGACTGGTTTTCTCTGCAATGTAATGTGTATTAATTTGTGCAGTCTGTTTACTCAAAGTAGGTTGATCTGTTTCCAGTGAAATTTACTTACTGATCTTGACTGTCTCACCAGTTTTTCAAACTCTTTTTGGATTCTGATTGTTTTTCCAAAATGCCTGCTATCCTTTCCAATCAAAAGTGTTTCTACACATTTAATAAATTAATTTTCTGCTCAGTCTCCTACATCACTCAACAAAAACCTGTTGGGATTTCTTTCCTTTTTTTTGGACTTAACAAAAAGATTTTGTAAAGGCATACCTGTTTTGAAACCAGTCTTGTTAGGTGTGGACGAAACTGATTCTGGAAATTGTTTTCCCATTCTCTCCTAAAGAACATTATTTCCTTCTACCACTTGCAGAGTACCATTTGCAGACACTAGCATTAATTTCTCACCAACCATCTGTGTAGCTGCCTAGTCATAGCATCTCTCTATGATTATAAAGCAATTCTGTGGCATTGGCAACCCCTGAATTAAACTGCTGAATCACCTTTTGTTTTGTAATATAATCAGATATTCAAAAACGGTAGACACTATAGATCATCAGACACCGCTTAAATATCTCACAATAATTCATGTTTGCTATAGGCTTACATCAACTAATGTCAAATTTACCTGAAAACTATGTTCTAGCATGTTCTGCAATCCAATCAAAGTTCTATAAATTGTGATTAATGTTTTAGACTCCAATCCTTTAATCCCATTTCAGACGTTATCTCTTGATTCAAGTTCTTTAGTTTCTTGTCCCTCAAATGCCTTTTAGGTGTGTTTCTGAAGGCATGTATCCTTATAAAAAGTGACATGCGAATATTAGTATCCTCTTAGAATTTCATGCAGAAAAAAGAAAATTCAATTTAATTTTAGGAAGACAGAAACTCATAGGAAATACAGGGACAGCATTTTTTATTGTCATATAGGGAAATCATAGTAGGAATAGAACAGTTTAAACCATAAGATAATGTGAGAGAAACAAATTAGGTTGTCAGAGTACTAGAGATCAGGTGTGGAAAGGGGAAATGATTAGTAAAACATGAAATACAAATTATGATAGCTGTACTTTTCACAGTAAAGCAACAGACAATTTGAGACTGCAAATAAGATGTAAAAACTTTTCCTGTTATTTTCATATAAAGTTTTCCCTGGCTTCTTAGTTGACCATAGCCTATTCTTTCCATGAACCGTTACAAATTTACCTGGTTTATTGCATCTTCTGTGAAATCTCTAATAATGATACTTCCGTAGTGTTGGCTTTATTGTGCAGCATGGAAATAATCTGATTCTTGTGTCTTGAAGTTCTCATCAAAAAACAAGTTTCTGGGTGCCTCAAAATTATTAAATCGGCAATCTATGGTGCTTCAGTAAACAGCCCAACTCACATGATTTTTAAAAGGTGTTCTTTTCAAAATAGGTAACTCAAAAGCCTTCAAAAGGTGACATCAGAGCACTGTTATCAGTCTGCCAGTATTTTTCCCCAGCTGTTCCTTTCGTGCTGGAATTTATGGTAGGACATACGGCTTCAAGTGCAGGTGTTTCTCCCTTCATTCTTCCTGTCTCACCAGACTGTAGGCTCCCCAAATCTATTTTTTTTTCTCTTTTCTCCAAGTTTTATATGTATAGGATTTCTTTTCTCTATTAAGACATGGCAAGGGCGTTATTCCTGGTTTTCCTGACTGGAGACAAACAGGTCTACAGAGATTGTAAACTATTAATTCAAATTAGAAACTTGATTTTGAATGTTGTCATTATGAAATTGATATTCAAACACTTTCCTAATATTCCTACACTTAAATCTTGCTT
>NW_010104993.1:0-5324 GCF_000699245.1 Pterocles gutturalis | reverse complement strand
ATGATTCTATGATTCTATGATTCTAATTTCAGCAGTGCCGACAACCAGGTGTGGCATCCAGCAGTGCTTCCCTCCTGCTGGAAGGAAAAAATCCCATGTGCGAGGGAGAAGGAAGTTACAGTAGGCAGACAGACAGTCAAGGGAGAAACGTGCCAGGTAGGGGGTACCACAGCATGTGCTCTGCTCTCTAGAAACAGCCCAGTTCAGTCCCAAATCCTGGTGATTCTCTTGATGTGGCAGAGCTGGTGACATAAAAAACTTTTTCTTGCTAACTGTTTGTAAGCCTGATTATGGTTTTAAGTAAGAAGAAGAAACATTTATTCTTGAGCTAGATTAATACTTGACTTCCTTCCTAAATCTTCTTTCATTTCAAACACAAATTAATGTATGCCTTTCCTTCATAAATGCTGCAGTGTTACAGGCACTGAATGATTGCTGCCTTCCCTCGTGGGGACATGTGCATTTAATCAGCCTGCAGCAGATCCTGGTCCATCCCACCTCAAAACATTTTTGGTCATTGTGTATAAAACCATCAGTACATTTGTTTTGCAAACCCCTCTCCCCCAGCTTAGAGTAACATCAACAGCATTTCATCTGTCCTGCAGCAGGCCATGCAATTTGCCATTTCTGTGGATGACCCACCAGAGCAGTATGATTAAATGCCTTGTTTTCGCCCTTGCAGGAAAGAAGTCTTCTACTCCAGTCCAAGTGACAGGGTAGGTAAGGGTTACTGCCAGCTCAGGGTATAGTGACATTTAATTTTGGTGTCTGGATTCTACATTGCCAACAGAACAGTACAGGATTTCTAACAGGTCTCTTATGTATGACACAGAGGCAGGCAGACCAGCTGTCAAGTTTTTTTCCATCTCATTTTTCTCACTTAGGGGAAAGTTGCATTGAAGTAAAGAAAAAAAAAGGGCTATTCACTGTTAATATTGCCTCCCCCTTGTCCTACAGATAGCAAAGTGCATCTAAATGGCTTCTACTCTGACCTCAGCAAACTGATGATAAAAAGAAGGCGACTGTGGGACTGTTCATTTCAGCTAACCTGGATGATGGATGGGGACATATTCACTGCCACTTTGGTGCCATCTGGGAACACAACACCAAATTCTAGCATGACACTGGAACAGAAAACAACATTTGCCTTTGTGATTTTATTATTTATTTTCTTGGGAATCCTCATTGTTCGCTGCTTCCGAATTCTCCTTGACCCCTACCAGAGTATGCCAACCTCAACGTGGGCTGATGGACTTGATGGACTGGAGAAAGGCCAGTTTGACTATGCTCTTGCTTAAAGGCTGAGACTTATGGAGGTTTATTTAGCACTCTGATAAAGAAAGACAAATCCTGGAATGCCTCTTTATTTTGTTTCTGGTTTAAATTTTTTCAAATATTGTAGGAGTTCCAACATACAAATATGCACACAATTAATTTGATTTTAATTAAATACCAAAGCAAGTTAAAGTTTTGAAAGCAGATTACTGAATCTGCTCATTGGGAAAAAGATAAAGGTTGCATTAGCAGAACTTTTCTTCAGAATGCATTGGAGCAATACACAGTGTATGTGATCTCTCATAACCAGAGAAGAGGCACTAGAGCACATCTTCTCTTGCGTAGCCTTTTTATCATTAGCAGGAGTCTGTGGAGGAAGGTGTCTTACAAATGAGGTAAGAATGTGTTTTTATGATCTGTATGTGGTAAATTAGCTTTTCAAGCTCCACAAGACCCTTCTTATTTCATCTCCCATGAGATGAAGACAAGTGAGGAAGTTTCCCAAACTGTAAGATAAGATCGAAAGAGCTAGAAGACTTCAGAGAAAAAAATTGCTCCATGTTTTCCCAGGTATTTGATAAGATGCTATTTCTTAGCATTAAGCAGCTTAATACTAGCAAATCACTGACTGTAATCCTTGTTGTGAATAAGATATGTAATGATTTTGGCCTAACTTTGTCTTTTTGTGCCAAAACTGATTTCTATTAAGATAGGGTTTTGCATTGTTCCTGCAACAGCTTATGCAAACAAATTTCAGTCTTGCATGTATTTCAAACCCTGCATTTCCAGCATTCACTCAGTCTGTTTATTCTGTGTGTAGGTCACACTGTGTTATTTTTGGTTCTTAATTGGATGACTGAAACATTGGTGCTAAGAATCAATAAATAGCCACCACCTTCTTTACCTATAAATGTCTTCGAATGTATTTATACAATGATAACCCATTCCTGGAAGTCAGTGTAAACAAAAACCTATCTGCATGATTGATCAGGGAAAGAAAGATTTAAAAGATTGCATAAAATTTAGTAGAACTGCTTAGAGGCCAAGTTGATGTTTGCAAGCATTGTTCAGCAGCATTGAAATACTATAGTGGTAACAACGTTTGATGTACTGCCAGGAGGGAAAAGGCCATGCTCCTGAACACAGAATGCTCTTGAAAAAAGGGCCTAGTGCTGCCAGGCTTCCTGAACTCTTCATAGGGTGGGGGAGGGAAGGTGCATGCTGCCTGTTTTCAGAAAAAGCTTTAGATTTATCTGTTTCACTTGTACTATAATAATGACAATCAGTTGGGAAGTTTTCCTTTGTGCTTTGGCTTGCAGCCTGTAAATGGAGAAACAAAGCCAGCCCCGTAGCTGGTACAGCTGGGGCTGTGCTGACTCATCCGAGCTAAGGCTCTGACTCTAGCTGTGGCACTTATGGCTATTTATTTCCCTTTGCTGCTTGTCCTGTCCGCCAGTTAAAGGTTGCAGCTATTTGTGGCAGGGGCAGTGGAAGAAGGGGTGGCTCTGCTTGCCGGCTATCACAGGAGAGCAACCAGAGCCCCAAATGCAGCTCCCTGACACGTTCACGGAAAGAACTGGGGTTGTGATCTGTCAGTGCTGACATAGGAGCACAACTTGTTGCAGGCATGGTAACCTTTGAGATGGAGTAGGCAGAAGGGAACAGGAACACAACGATGTTGTGCAGAAGCCATGAGGTACTGGCTTTAGCTACATTATCAATCAGTGCCAGGACACCTAGATCAAAACAAACTGAAACTTTCAGATAATTTCCCAAAGGTAATGGCAGGGTGGCATACCATAAACGTTCCTGTTGTTGCACCAGTGCTGCCTAAAGCAACGCATTGTCAGTATTTGTGAAGCAGCAGTAACAGCGTTTCTCCCGGTGGCTTGGGTTTTCTCTCCTGTGTCAGGGTCTGTTTGTTTGAAGACTCTATGCATTTTATTTTGTTTTAAAAGAAAAAGACTTTTCCTCACAATAGCACCTAAAGAGGGAGGTGATGACTCTGGTCAAGGGAATGTGGCACAGTGTTCAAGTGAGGCAATTTGATTCTTGTGTGGAGTTTGGAAGTTGCTAACTGAGGACTGTTTTGGAGACTTAGCCAGCCAGAATCTCTGGTATGCTTGGAAGCATTCCAAGGAGATGTTTTCTGTAAATCACTAGGATAAGTCAGTCTATTAACAGGAATTTCATACTGCTGGGCAGTCACTTCAAGTCAGCCTGTCTGTGGATGTTGCTAAATTGACTATAGCAAAGATCAGAAATCCACACCCGTTCCCCCACTGTTCTTTCCTTCACAGTCTCAAAATCTAGCAGAAATTTTCTGAAGCCATGCTGGTGATTCAGTTCCGTCATGGCTCACTTTTCCTTCGCCCAAAACCAGACCAGACTTTGAATGGAAAGAGTACAATTCCAGTCCACAAAGAGCTTCTCGCACATTGCTATTCCTCACAGGAATATGTATTCACTGTGGAATGACCTGAAATATTAATGAGACTGGAAAGGGAGGGTCTGTATGCTAATCCAGCTGTGCTCAGTCAGCTCTGCAGCTCTGCAATCACTCTGGAATAGGTTTTTGTTTATTATATCAGTTTCTGTAGAAAATACTGTGCAATCTTTAAAAAACTCTTTTTAGAATGAATATTTCTTGATATAAGTTAAGAAATATACTCTTACATACCATGGAAGTAGAAGGAATATGTGTAATTTTTAAATAAACACCACATTTATGTTTGTTCAGTTGAATTGCAAGGAGTTAAAGTCAAAAGGCTACTGGGGAGAGGTAAAGCCAAATACGGAGAGAGACAAAGCTCTTTATTGGTAGACACAACAGAGTAAAGCTGGTTAACTGCAATGAGGATTTCGAGACTTTTGTATCTCAGTCATGACCGTTAAAGTGCTAGCCTAATAGCATGGTGCTGAGATTCTCAGCAACGTCTGGGGTGTATGTGTGTGAGAACAGCCCTGATGCTGCTTCTCCACTGCAGTCAGAGGTTTGGGTACAACCTGTGTGGACATGAACTACCTTTGAAGTAGCTCAGGTGCCAGGAATGATACAGCCAGCACTCTGCCAGAGCCACATAGGGGTTACTGCTGGATATGTGCACGTGTGTTGGACCTCCAGGGAAATGTGTCTAACATTGCCATGCAACAA
Organism: Pterocles gutturalis; assembly: GCF_000699245.1. Lineage (NCBI taxonomy): Eukaryota > Metazoa > Chordata > Aves > Pterocliformes > Pteroclidae > Pterocles > Pterocles gutturalis. Next base: position 895 of record NW_010104993.1, on the reverse strand, counting down.
GCAGGACCTGAGCTCTCTTCTGAAGGTAGGTGAAGTTGGGATACAGCAGTGCAGCTGTGCTAACTGGGAGAGAAAAAGAACCCATTGACCCACTGATGCAGTTGGCAGCAGAGCAAACTTCTCCCTCACCAAAGTTTCCAAAAAGATAATTTTGTGTAAATAAGAAGAAATACAAATACAAATTTGTCTTATTTTTACTTTCTGTGCTGCCTGCTGTGTATTGTGAGCAAATGCATAATGCTTGATTTCAACAAACCAGTCTGAGAAGCATAGCTTAGTCAGTTTTTACCACACATGCCTCCAGCAGAAAGCCTGGAAGTACCTGGTGTGTACCTACGTGGCCCTCTGAGCCTAATGGGATTGTTACATGGGGATTTTGCAGGTTTGGAACTCTACACAGAGACAGTAGTAGAGCTACACAAATGAGATGTGGTCTCATGGCATGCTTTCAAGAAGCCTAGCTTAGGAGTTGCAACCTCTGTTCTGATCTGCAGACTGTTTGGTAGGAATTTATACTCAATTTGGTTCAAAGATCAACAAACCTTGCCCACGTCAATGACAAGTGAGAAGCAGCCTGCAGACTCCCAAGAACTGCAGGAAAGAGTCTGAAAACCTTTGATCTACAGCATGACTGAGTCTGTGGCCATGACCCCAATTGTCTCCAACACAAAATATTTTTCTTTTTCAACCTGGTTTATTGAAATATGCTTAGCCTGTAAAATGCAGCAAGTGTCTATTCATACTGATGTAGTTTGCGTGAAAAGAAAGCTATTGGTTTCCCACATTTCACATCCTGTTTTCAGTGCTTCTGGAGTTCTGCAGCAAAGTTTTGGACCTTTTTTTTAATACATGGATTTGATGTCATCAGCTCAGGAGAAGCTGATAAGACCGATGT
>NW_010104992.1:0-6354 GCF_000699245.1 Pterocles gutturalis | reverse complement strand
CCATCCAGCCAGTTTTTTATGCAGCAAAGAGTGTTATGTGAATATGTTATGTGAAAAAAGTGTGAATGCGAATCTGTTGTGTGAGAATCTCTCACTGAGTTATGTATGGTGTATATACCCTGTAATTAAGCCAACCTATACAGACCGCTACCAACTTCAGCATCACTGATGCTGCTCACAGCTATGCAGTTTTAGTGTCAGGACAACTGCACGATTTAACATGGCAGGTATAATATAAAAGCTTTTACTATTGGATCTGAGACCTGGTTTGGGAAATACTCAAGGAAATATCCATGTAAGAAAGCGCAGAATGGAATTCTAATCTGTTTCTGTGGGAGAGGCAGCAGTGAGTTTGCTCACACAGAGTTCTGCAGTCAGGGAATGGTGGTCAGAGCCAAACTCTTTTTCCACAAGCCCCCAGAGAGGTTCATGAACACCTGCTATGTCTTCATTACTTGCTCCAATGGAATTGCATACAAAGCCATTTTGAATCAGATTTGCTTATCAACAAAGGAAGCTTAGAAAAGAGGAGGGTTGGTTGTTAGGTGGTATGAAAGTGAGTATCACAATCACAAGCTCATGTTCATACTCTGGTGTTTTGTCATGCCATGTGTACTTCACTGTCCTCTCCTTACTTGTCACTCGTTACTTGGGACAACTCTTATCTACATCTACAAAGAAAGTAAATTCTTCAGAGACAAGGCAAAAGACAAAAAAGCCCAACCCTCCCAAAAAACCTAACACAGCTCCACTTGTACATCCTTTAGTTGATGCCCAACAGTCTCTAACCTTCCAATGTGCTATGAACACTTCTCATGGAGCAGATATCTAGGTCTCCAAGACTTCCAGGACAAAAGCCCTTGCGTCTTCTGTGTGATTTCATGTTGTTACTCTCTGAAAATGGTGCTGTTGGCCAGCAGCAGTCCTTATAACACTAGTAGGTGCTTCTGAGGTGAATGCTAGTCATGATTTCATTGCTGGTAGATTGTATCTTGTGCTAACAGAACACAACAATACCCTGCTGTTACGTATGGGTGATGAAGAGTATGATGGAAGCACAGGTCAAAGACTCTGTGAGGACATTTATGCAATATTTGATTCATTCCCTACCAGTCAATGGTTTCCTAAAAAACATTCTTAGTCCATATTACCACAAAACTGCTATCTACTTTTACCTTGATCAGTCTGTAGTGCAGTGTTTGTATAGAAGTTATCTTAAAGGGCTTCATGCTGTTGTTGAATGGTAATGAAGCTAATGTGACCTGCAAGTGCTGTGTCCTCAGGAAAGAACATCATTTTTGTTTAGAGTAGTGTTGTAGACAGTAATGTTGGGATGTCTAAACCAACCTCAAGCACTTGGGCACCTGTTCCTCACTGATCTTTTTAATGGAATTAGGGCTCCTGTTTCCCTTAGGTTGTTTTGAAAGTCACTGTTAAAGGCTCTTGAAGTTAATGGAAGTCCTTTTGTGCCTTAAATATACATTAACAGGCTGAAGTGCTCAAAGTCTTGGTTGTCGAACTGTTAAAAATGTTGGATGAATATGTAAACATGCAGAAAGTGTAAGGCCAAAAAGCTAATACTAAAATTTCCTATCCTAATGCAAAATAAGCTTCCTACGTTGCCCGCTTGCTGCCAGAGAATGTTATATGATTGAGCTTGTATTTTTTGCCAAAGTAGAGACTGTCTAGAAACCAGTTCTCTTTATCCAAGGACTACATTAATTTCTAATAACATCTAGTCATTTAAACAAGCTTGTGCTGGCTTATGAATAGTAATAGACTGTACTTTTGGTTAGGATGAAGGAACATAAATCACTAAGTGTCAGGCAGCTTAGAAGCCAGTATGTCCTCATGATTGTTTAATAGAATACAAAGGGAATTGCCTTCAAGCTAGTGAAATCTCGTATCCAGTCGCCCTTTGGTGATGCTTCAAAAAAAGAAGGGAATTGTTCTTTTATGAATCTTGGCATAAAAATTTAATTAGCAGCTGAGCTTTTTCTGAAGATGAAAAAGCGATTTTTTTTTTATATAGTCACTTTCCCTTAACTGTTTACTTTGTATTTCTGTATTGTTCTCACAGACCAGATCTGCCACCTCCTACATCTATTTTTTTTTCCTCCTTCAGTAATGATTTTGAAATTATTTTACCTGGTTTCAGCTTTTTTTTTTTTTTTTTTTTTTTTTTTTTTCCCATTAGGTTTCAGCATATTTGAACACTGTTCTTGGAAGATGTTCACAACATAAGTCAGAGGAAGAAATGGATACATAATCAGATTTAATATGTAGTGGATACAAACCTGCTGTTATTAAATAATAATAATTATAATAATTATTGCTGTCATTGATAGTTTTGTTGAAATTAATCTTTCTTTAGAAGAGTTCAAAGACAGTGAGTATATACTAATCAGAAAATCAGTCCTCAATTGGAATCAGATACTATTTATGGGTTTTTTTTATAGTTTCATCTCTTTAACATGTGTTATTTGGGTCTTAAAGGAATTAAATCTTATGATTTAGCATGTATTTGCAGTATCATAGAATGATTGCTGTGAGAACTATGAATTTGATTTTTTCTTAATTTCTCAAATTTAAACAACTATAATCATGTTTTTCTTACATAGCAAGGAGACAGGAAACAAAAGATCAAGAAGAGCCCCAAACCTTTGACTCTGTTGGCATTTGCTCATAATGTCAAATGTCTTAATGTCAAGTTAATTAAATCTCTGGTCTAATGTGACACATTTTCCAAAAGTGCACTGGGGTACAGATACGCTGTGATGACCTTGAAGCTTGAATGTTTGTGTATTGTTTGTTTTTTGCAGTTAGCAGAAATGCTTCAAGGCCTAGATATGTCAAAGAACGTGTCTCTGCTTCAAGGCCTTCCTTGGCGTATCCATCAGTCCCAGCACTTGGAGAACTGCCTCAAAACAGTTATCAGACCAGCAGATACCTGAGGGGGTATGACAGAAAAGATGTGACTCGCTGAAAGATGTAGTCATCGAAACTCAGCTGGCTTCTTTAATTTCTTGTACACCCAGACACGCATGTGCTTACCTATTTGTTCATGTTTGGATGGTAGCAGTGAAGTACCTCCTGGGCATGGATTCTGGATTACATCTTCATAACACGTTAAGTCCTGGACAGTACAGCTGTGAACTTTGCTGTTCAGCTCTCCCAGGTAACACGTGTTGGATGTCATACCCAGGCCTGTGACTTGACTTGGCAACAGAACCCTTTCAACCAGCAGTTACTTGCTTCTAGCTGCCATCAATATCTTTAAAGACTGAAAGTAAACACTAATATACTTCAGGGTTCTCAGATGAAATTTGGAAACAAAGTTGCTTGCATTGTCTAGAAATCAACCTTTATTTTTCTAGTTGAAGAGAAAAATTGTAAAATGTTTTATTTCCTGGAAATGGTCTTCTTTAGAAATGCTTCGCTCTTTCATGTCTTGCACAAGCCATTGTTTTTTTAAACTTAAAAAACCTGTTAAGTTTCCATTTTGAAAACACTGAAACAAAGCGTTTTGACAGTTCTGAAATTCACCTCGCACTTCTTTGGAGAGCAGAATCAGACTCTGGATTTGAGGAAGCTGAGTACAATAGTAAATATTTTCCTTGCAATACCAGACTCCTTAAGTTTCCAGAAGAATCTAGTTGCCCATGTAGGCCAGTAAGGGAAACATAACTATTGGTACAAGTGACAAGGCTGTGTTTGACTTATTTCATCCTCAGATTTTGGGTCTTTTTTTCTTTAGAAAGAAGCGGTCAGTTGGGCTCTTTGGAGCAGACAGTTTGGTACCTTCTGTCTAGTGTGAGTCTGAGTGTGCTCAGGTAAAGGGGATCAGCAGTAGTGTGTGCTGGCGATGTGGGATAGTAGACTACAGTGAGAAAATAAAGAAGAGCTGGTCAATCCTCAGAAGGGATAAAAAAAACCCCAAATATTTCTTAAGACCCAGAAGACTGGGTAAGGCTTGCTGTTGTTTGGGAACGTGCTGGCTTGGCTAGATTTGAGGACTCGTCTTCACAGGGGGGAGTTGCGTATGTATGGTTTTTTTACTCTGCTTTACAAATTGCTTTGAACTTTATCTGTTTACAAAGTCAATTGTTGTAGCTGTTACTTGTATAAAACCTGGCTTTGAAGGGGTTCTGCATCTTCTCTCAGCAGCCATTCTTTCAGTCCTAGGAAACTAGCCCTGAGATAAGTAATATAAAGGCAGAACTTCCCAGGAAGTTTGATATGACTTCAAAGCTAAGAAGAGTTAAAGGACAGTGAAGGACTCTGTGGAAAAAGGAGTATGGTTTAAATGAAGAGAGACAATTTATGTAGTCCTGAAAACCTTCTCAAATTTCTTACGGTAGTCAAAGATCGCAATTTCTGCTTCCTCTTTCAGTGGGGGATGAAAGACACCTGCACAAATAGTGTGCTTTCTAGTAACCTCAACATTTTATTTTGATGCTCTTAATTTCAAAGTAACATAATTACAGTGCTCTGGGGATTGTTTGTTTGTTTATTTGATTGGTTTGTTTTGTTGTTTTGTTTTGTTTCGGAGAGCTAAATTACATGAGAACAAAACGAAAACAGTTTTGCTAGAATGAGACATTTCTGGTAGAGCTAGATTGTTCTTGAGCTTGACAGCCAAATCAAAATTCTGGCAATCTGGAAAAAAGATAAATGTGTTTCTATGAGCCCATCCTGTTTTAGGAGTAAGCCTCTTTTGGAGATACCCTCTAAAGTTATCTGTTCTTTCTATCAGTAGAAGGAATTGTCTGGGCTGCTTCTTTCTCCCTGCTTTGTGATACTGCAAATGCAACTGTCATATGTCAGAGTCTGGATCTTGACATTTGAAAGACATTATTTTTATTCAATATCTGGTATATATTTTCTTCAGGGTAAAATATCTGCTATGGGATTTTTCTAATCCCACAATATTCTTTGCACACTTTTCCCACAAAAAAAAAAAAAAAAGACAATTTATTCTCCACAGTAAAGTCTATGGAACTTTTATAAAGTTTTAGAATATAGACTTTTAAAAATAATTTTCCTAAGGGTATACTTATGAAGGTTATATTACCAAAAAGCAGTGAGGTAAGATAGTAGTGTGTCAAAAGGATAATTCATGCATGCTATACCGTAATTAACTTTGGGGGAAGTTTTAAATCGACAGGACTCTTCTGGGTTTTTTGGTCATCATTTCAAATTGTGAAAAAATTATAACTTTAATTGTTGTTTTCAGTTTTACAGAATTTTTGGATCCATTCCAGCGTGTTATTCAGCCAGAAGAGATCTGGCTGTATAAGAATCCTTTGGTGCAATCAGACAACATACCTACGCGTCTTATGTTTGTAAGTACTCAAGGCTTATTGGTCATTTGATGGCGGTAAACTAAGTACACTGTCATTCGATAAGCAGTAGGAAATCTTTCAGAAGTATAGGATGTTCCTTTAATTATAGTGGCAATCCCCAAACAAGGGATGTCCAAAATGGCAAAATATAGGAAATTGTGGGGAGTTTCTAAAAAACAGCACTACCAGGTGACTGCATTTATGAATGTTGATTTTACAGTTTAAGATTTAAGGTGGTGTTAACTTAGTGGAATGCTTGAGAAATGGTTAGAGACACTTTCTGAGTTAGCTGGTTGCTTTGCCGTGCTCCTATTAAGTGCTTAGATTCTGAAATGCAATTTGTTTTGGGCATATTAGGCACTGGGATATTTGCCTCCAAATGCTTTTTCCATGCAGACAAAACCTTTGTTTTAGCTTCTGCCAACAAGTGTTCTAAATGTATCATAGAGCTGCTGTGCTGTCACCGTTCTTCGGGCTCTCCCCAGCACAGCTCATGTTGACATGCAGAGTGGCTGTCTGGTTTTGATGGTTTGGTTATCAAAATTCATGGTTTTGATAACCTTCACTAACAATGATTAACAGTTGTCATAATCTACATATATAACTGTAAGCGTGCAGTAAGCTCGATCACTACAGATAAGAAATTATGGGTGTACTTCAGGACATTAAAACAAGTACATTGGTCTTTGCAAAATCTTCATCAGTCAGAGTGGAGGTTTTGCAGGAATGGGCATGGCGGATGAGGTCAAATCCTAGTCCCCTTGCATCAAAGCATCTTTTCCTGTGTCTTCAGTGAAGCCAGGATTTTACTTGAAGATTAAGGCTTGAATTCAGAATAAAAGCAAATGGGATATTCAATTTATCTTGAATTTTTTTTTTTAAAGGCTCAGGTCTTCAGTTATGGAAACTTTTTTAATTAAGGAACATTTGGAAGGTACTTCCTATTTATGAAGCAACAATGTATCCCAGCCTTCTAAGACAGAGGCTTAGAAATATAATTATTAAATAA
>NW_010104991.1:7766-16302 GCF_000699245.1 Pterocles gutturalis | reverse complement strand
AGCGCTGCCGTGCCGCAGCCATTGGCCCATGGCCCAGCTGCTCACTGCTGAAATGTGGACAAGGCCAAACAGAGGGGAAGGAACATGGGTGGTGGCAGATGACAGTGTAATTGAGTCTGGAACAGCAGGCATTTATGCCTATTTTCATGATAAAGGCTAAACAGAATCTCTATGCCGAAAATAAGTCACACACAGAAAGTACTCTTGTGGACTGTGGCGTCATCAGCTGGCAATCCTTGTAGAGATCAGCATTACAAGGCTTTTTAAAAGCTCCATAATTTATTTAAACCCATGTTAGTAGGTTGCCAAATTCATTCTTACCAACTCCATAGAAATACGATGCTTGTTTGTCACAGAGATTAAGAAAATACATACAAAGAAAATACAACAGGAATGGGCTGCAGGGGATGTTTGCTGTATGCCAAGGATGTTCTGTGCAGTGTATAAAGGTGACGTACAGTATGTCACCCATCTTTAATGACATATCTGAGTCACTAAACAGACATAATGTTGATAATACTACTGTACAGCCTTTTCCATGTTCTGTTTGTAGCTGATATTTAAAATCTTTTTCTCCCTTAAAAGACAAGTACCAGCTAGCAGGATAGCTACAGTAATCACATTAGCCTAAGACTTCATGAACACTAATGGAGTCGCTTGCGTCAATGCTCTGATAGCATGAGAGAAATGTTTGTATGGAAGTGGATTTGCTGAATTCATGAAACATTACTCATTTTTAAATAGTAACATTTCAAATTCATATTTCACCTGTGATGCATTTTTTTAACAGTTTGTCCATTTCTATATTCTAACATTTGTATTACTTATATCAAACATATCTCCAATTTTTCAGTTTGCACTTTTCCAAACACATCATAGCAACTTCTCTTAGAGGTGTCTGACCGCCTATTCCAGCAGTCACACACTTCAACTTAGTTTCATTAGACAGCTTCACTGAATTCTCCCAGAACTCCTGCGTTACGATGTCCCTGAAGCAAAAACACGTCAGCTTTCCATTTCTGATCTTCCTTGCATTTTGTTGTCCAAGGTGGCAGAAGTGCAGTTAAACTATATGAAGATGTGACAGAAATAGGCACACCGAGGAGTAACTGCCTCAGTTATTGCTTTAGAAAGGACAGAAAACCATCTTGACTGTCCTTTCCCAAATCTAGTCTCTCATGTTTTGATTTATGAACATTAACAGAAAACACAAATTAAGCAGAACTTTTTTTTTGTCAGATGGTCATTTAAACTTCTACATTTTTATTACCTAGACTCTTCCCTTGGTATTAATTTTCTTCTGATATACCCATGTACATATGTTTTGAATCCTGTTGGGAAATTTTACTTTTAATTTACAAAAAGTTCACAAAAAACATCACAGGAACTTGAAATACTAACTGAAAATATTTGCAGGGCGCTATGCAAAATTGTTAAGTAAACTTAAAATTATTAAGACATAAGGGCTCTCTGTTTTATTTACGTCAGTTTAGTAAATACTTATCTGGCCCTAATTAATTTCACATTTTGTAAGCATACTCATTCAAACAGTTCTGTATTGGCAAGAAATGCACTGCACTAATTCTTCTAGCATTCACAGAGAGGACCTGATGGCTGTAGCAGTATGTATGGAGGCAGTAAAAAGCAGCCTCCTCTGGTCCTGCTCTGTCCCTGGAGAGCGCCTAAGAACCGCTCAGCCTCTGTGCTCCCCAGCAGAAGCTTCTCCCCTGCCCCCAGGTACCCCAAGGGAGGGTCAGCAGGAGCACGGGAGGAAATGCCGTCATCTCTAAAGCGCCCAGTGACTGAACTGAGCTAACTTGTGCCAATGCCAAAAGGTGCAATTTGTCTCTTTGTCGGTACAAAAGCAAAAGACTCTCTGGTGGTATTTCCTTAAATTTGAAAGCACATTGCATTCCTGAAAACAACAACAGCAAAAAACTATGTACTGTATTATATATCATCTGTGCTCAGCGGTCCATTAAATCTCATACAGAAAAACCATGACAATCTATCTAACAAATCCTAATTTATTAGAGACTAGACTTTTACCTTTGCAAGCTTTGAACATGGGTGAATTCATACTGCAGAAGAGGGCTTTGTCATCTCATGAATAATGCTTGCTGAGATATAAGAGGGAGTTCAAAAAAATTCTGCATGTGACATGAGAACAACCTGAAACAGACAGTCTACAATCTATATGAGTGGTAACTATAGGTCAAATAAATGATTACAGGAGATAAAAGTCTGTTAAAATAGTTTGTCTCAATTCCAAAATCTGAAGTTATAATAGCAGTAACAGTTATCTTTCCATTTCCTAATAAATATATCTGTTATCTGATTTTTTAGTTGACTGTATCCTGTGTTTTAAGGATTTGCAATTTTTAATTTTTTTTTAAATACATTGATACAAATACAAAGGAACTTCAATCACTTTTTACCACATATTTAAGGCTCAAATACTGGCAACCTTACCCAGACTAAGCTTCTGTAAAAGCTGAAGGCAAATCTTGCGAGTATTTTCAGAACTCAAGCCAGAGAAGTCTAAATAATTAACTTTTAAATACAATTTATAGCAAAAAAAAAAAATCAACCGTTGAATACATGGACTGACAACTTGAATTTATAAAGAAGAGGCATGTTTAATACATGTCTTATATTTCTGTTATAATATACATACATTAAGTACGTATAAAATACTGCTTACCGGCATTGTATTTCTAGAGGAATGCAGCAGTAAATGTGGTATGCCTATATGATCTGATATATTTCTTGTGTTTTCTACACTTTTGGTTTTGAAATCATATCCTTTATTATACTACTGATCTCAGAAACAGGCAGTTTATTTCTTTGCATCTCAGTGAGAGGTGCTTCCTCTTACAATCCAGAAGGTTGTTTCCATATTAGTTCGTTTGCTGATTTTCTGCAATATAAAGCAGTCTCAAGTAGTAAAAGATGCATTTCGTGCTTTGCAGATGAGTAAATACAGAGCTTTCTAAACAAACTGTTCACAAACTACACATACTATCCTTGGGATAATCCTATCAGCAAAACTTGGACATTTCTCGGTGTGCAGGAGAGCCACCATTATGAACATTATGAAAAGGAACAAACAGTAGACCTTACGAGTAACAAAAAAAAAAAAAAAAGAGACATATAAGTCACAGTGAATATTACAGCGGATGTGACTAAGACAGAAGAGTAAAGATATTTCTAAAAACCAGAAAAATATACATTCCTCATAGACTGTACTGGCGATATTTCTCTCTACTTTAGAATTTAGAACTTTACTTTTTTGTATCTAAAGAATAAAACTAACAAGCAATACTATACAAATGCTATAGAAAAAGTACAGAAGACAAAAAAAATGTTCAACTGCTGAGAACAACAGAGCCGAAGGCTTGAGTTATACTAGATATACGTATGCGTACCCTCAGATGTACTGTGCTTACACAGGAATGGGCTTTTTTGTCCTTTAAGACCTGAAGATTTTCCTAATCAGAGAAAATCTAACGATATATAAAGAAAATTTTCATCCTCCAAATAAGAGGCTAAACGGTATACAAACATCCTCTGAAGATCAGAAAGTCTGCCAGCTAAATCACACACAAAGTCGATTTAATCAACACAAGTATTTTGGCCTGTTTTTTAAGGATTTTCCTCTGCAAATTTTTTATTTATGTTTTGAAATTTAGAGTGAAAAAGTCCTACCATTTTGACTCATATTCTAATGGACTGAATAGATAAGTGCGAGATCAACTGCAACACAGTTATGCAGTTAAAAATTAAACCCAGTACTGGCTCCTAGTGAAAAATAATAAAACACTGTAAACCAAAATCCTAGATGAAATGCAGCATACAAAATATGGCATTTACATCCAATCTGCCCCTCACAATAAAACTGTGATTTTATTTTTAAATGACTTATCAAATTATTAAGATGGATGCACATTCACCTAATTAATTGGCTGCTTTAGTTACCACAAATTAATTTTGAATACCACGTACGAGAAAACCTGATAAGCCAATAATGAGCAACATGCAAGATGAGCAAAAAATTGAAAGGATGACAGTACATGAACTAAACAACACAATTAAGTTTTGTTACTGTTTTTTTCTCAAATTAATTAAAAGACAGTACTATGCAATATGTGTATGATTTTTAAATTACCTTTCATCCCACCATTGCCAATGAATGTCAATCTATTTTGTAAAATAAGACATAGAAAAATGTCAGCTGCAAGAATAAAAGAAAAAACTTATTTCTAAGTAAAAGGTAAACTCTACTATGTAAATCTCATACATTATGGCACATATGCTTATATACACAGACCCACATAATACATGATACACATGTGCAGATGTAATTACATGCATTCCCAATGCTTTCTTCAAGATCATTAGCGAAACACACAGGAGGGATGCACATACTGGGATGCACAATCTGCAGTGTATCTTACATCCAACTTATTTTTTTTTTTCCCCAAAGAGTTGTACAGCGCGTGTGATTTACTGAAGGCATTCTTGCATTGTTTACTCAATTTGATAAGACTCAAGAATATCTTTGTTTTTGCGGAGCTGATTCCTGAGCACCAAAAGCTGAAACAGCTTCAGTCTACAGAAGTGCTGTGCTTGGAGCAGACAACCAATTTTTCAAGGCCCTTGAGAAAACTAGATGTATCTTATAGCCCTCTTGTATACCTGCAGAAGTTAACAATTAAGCAACAGTTTGAAAAACAAGCACATCTTTAAATATTTTAAGAGCAGAGTTCACTGAGTTCACTATTTTAGATGTTTAAGTACACTGTATAGATTTCTATACCACAGTATCAGAACCCCAAACCTCAGTCCCGCAAGCAATAAAATCAGGTGCAATAAAACGGTGCAAAGTAATTACTCAAGTCACTGAGTTATATAAACCATGCGTTCAGACTGGCCTTTCTCAAACATTTCTTGAAAAATTGTGAATACAACAGAATTTGATGCAGTTCTCTAATAAAGGCCAAGTGATTAAGTGAAAGTCACCACGGGTTCCTGTGTAAATACATGCATACGGCATCCCTCAAATTGCCGTATCCTAAAAGCTAGAGATCAAAATATCCTCCAGATAGTAACAGGAAAGAAAACCCAGAAAAATTAAAAAGTTACTTCAAGATTACTTGGTTCACAAACCCTTTAGCTGTCACTGTATTTCTCACATCCATAGCAAACCTGGAATATATGATTAGCAATCAGCTGGCTATATTCTGCTGGCAAAATACTCTCAGCCCTCCCTTGGCACAGTGGAAGCCTGCTTAAAGTCTAGAGCATCCTGTTCAATAAGGCTGCACCTACCTCTTCCACTCTGCCAGCAGTTTAAAAGTATTCCAAAAGACATTCTTGGTCTCAAGTCATGCACTAAGAAGTAAAAACACCAAAAATCCTGAAACAAACCCCTTTATTAGGAAATTGGTCTTTGGAAAATATTTCTTAAAACATCATTTTGCCTGCTTCACATCATTTGTTGCAAGTATTCTTTAAGAATAAGAAACAGTAAAAATCCTAGCATTGCAAAGACAGCCTATTCAGTATTCCTCTATCACTAAAATAAAATACTTTTGCTAAATCTCATTCTGTTAGCTTTTCCTATTTAGCTGCCACTCTCAGTGATTATAATATTACAACTTCCTCTTGAGCAGAAGGCCGCAATGAAATGCTTCAGATGTGACAACTGCCCAAGATATTTACCCTTGTGATGCTAATGCAAATGTGAAAAACACTTTTATCTGAAATAAAATATAGCTCTTGGAAAACTTGAGAGAGGCCCAATAATGAAGTGACTGTTAAATTTTAATAAATACAGGTCAGTTCCTGAACCATTAATTGGAAAGGTACACTAGCCTCGCTTGAAAAAAAAACAAAAACAAAAAAAAAACAAAACTAAAAACCCAACAAAATGCATAAATATGGAGATGAAGGATCTACCTTGATCAGATGAGGACTTCAGAAAAGGTAAAAGACACATAAACAAAGACTGTGGTTGGAAATCAGTAACTCAGGAAGGCTGTACCGGGTCAGACGCACAGCAAGACAAATCCCAACAGCACCCAGAGGTACTGTGTTCATCACCCTGTTCATCATCAGCGAGCCTGTTTATAGCATAATTCACCAATTTGGGTGTTGACATAGGAAAAAATTAAGAAGCAACAGTTTTTTAATTCTGAAATTTTGAGGAAGATGCATTACCTTCCATAAAGAAAACGGTACAATTCACTTTTCACCAACCTGCACTCGTCTGTTTTAAAATTCATTGTTAAAACATGCAAGCACATGTTTATGTCATACTAAAGAATGCTATAGCGTGCAATTTACTGACAAATACACAGCAATAGCAGGGCTTCAGTTGCAAGGTTGAGCACTAGAGATTCACAGGAAAAGTGCGGGAATAAGCACCTGTGAATTCCAATCTTATTAAAGAAAGAAACTGTAGAAACAACTGTATTCAGAGGATAATTCAAAACCTCAGGCAAGTCTAATGTAGGAAGACAAACTTCTCTCTGTCAGCCTTTATAAAAGGCTTAGTATAGGGCCTTAGTATAAAAGAAAACTTCAGTTGTTTACTGCAGAGCTGCGGACTGACCCGCTGCCTTTAATAGGTTGTAAACAAAACAGCGCAGGACACATCATACCAACACAAGGACTCAGTTTTATAGTCTTTTACACATTACTACCAGATGTCAACATTTCATTCACAAATAATCTCCTAAAAGACACAGGTCATCAATATTGACTACGTCATTGTTTATAAACCAAAAAGAAATGAGTTGAGACACGTCATTAAGGAAAGACACTATTAATTCCAGGAACAAGATGACAAAAGTTCATGTTAAATTTGTGGTTTGATTTCTGTCCCTCAAATGCACACAAACTGCTTTTTAACCTGAAATCTTGTGTCCCAGGTATCACTGTAAATATACGACCCCCTAAAGAAGTGCAGCTGCTTCAGTGACCCACTAAGGAGCAAACAGTCTATTTCAGAGGTCCCCAATTTCCCAGGACAATTGAGAAAGACCTTATACTTGCTGGACTAATCATAAAGGCTAAGCAATACTGCTGCATGATCTTAAGTATATGTTGTGCTCTGCCCTTGGATGTAGAACTCACTAATAATCAGTCAGACATAAACTACATGTCTGAATGCTTTCTAAAAGCAGATCTTTCCGATGCTCCTAGTTAAAAATATCTGAAAACAGCTATACAAAATAGGGATATCAACGCACCCAATATATTTTTACGTTGGCAAGAAAAATAGTGTATCCCAGTGACATGTTTATATGATGCTGTGAGTTGAACTCAAAGTAACGGTTGTTAATGTGCTGTAAGCGCTCTTAAAACTGTCACATCTATTTTTAAATGTTATCTATTTCATTAAGTGCTATACTCCTTTCAGAGACCATAAATGAAAACTGAAAGAAAACTCCTTTCCCATGTGGTCTTTGAAATCAATAGGACTGAAAGATAAAGGTGCAAGACAGAACAACAGATTTAGGTCTTTATCAAGATTTGAACGTTGTAGTAAATCAGCAAGACTTTCTAACTTCTAATAGGTTATAGCTATTTCATCCTGCAATCACATTATGCTAATCATGTTATAAATCACTCTAAGGGGAATAGCACTTTAAAGAAGATGATTTATTAGAATAATTTTAGGGTTTAGAGATTAATTCTGTTTCTTCTACGTAACTGAAACAGAATAAGAGATAATCTCTGATGTTTGACACTCAGAAATGCCACAAGACTTTTTACAAGTTATGTAATAACCCCCTTTCCCATCCTTTACAAAAGTGCTATGCTAAAAGAATCTTAGTAGCATTATTTTCAGTGTGAAATAAAACTAATATAAAGTACATAAACTAAGTTACACTGTTCCTGTTAAGCTAACGTTGTAGCTTTTTTTAAAGTAATATAATAGATTATGGAACTACCCAAACCTTACATATCTAGGAGTTACACAATCAGCCACTGACCTTTGCTTGGCTGTAGTTCCTTCTAAGCTGTTCCCTTTAATAGTTTATATTTAGATTTGAATGTAAAGCCCTTTCCTACAATCAGAGGTGAAAAACCAATGACCTGCCCCTGCACAGAATAACCATTACAGCTTGGGAGTGAAAACCAAACCGGAGCATGGAAGAAAGACGTGAAATGTCATGAGATGGGAAATTCGAGCTGAGATAAGAGCCCCAGAGAAGACTTGCTCTTAAACCAAGATATTAGGTCTTACTGAACATGCATTTAGCTGACTTATTTCACTGATGTTAGCTCTGGTCTAGAAATGTGGGCATCACTCCAAGGGTGTACCTCTTTCTCTGCCATCTGTTCTGACAAGGAGAGACACCCAAGTTGTACTCATTTCCCTCCCCCAGTAAATAAGTAAATAAGTAATTTTGACAGCTGGCAGGACATCTTCCAGGAGAACATCGCAGTATGAGAACTGCCTCCTCCCACAACAGCTGTTGTCTCTATAGCATACAAGGGAACTCATTGTGCAAACACGGGTGGG
>NW_010104991.1:2722-7753 GCF_000699245.1 Pterocles gutturalis | reverse complement strand
AGGAATCCTGCGATGATAATTAGTTGTGAGACAGCATTGTTTCTGCCAACTATGAAAGCTATGGGGGAGATTTTTATTTCAATATCTACATTTTTATATAGAGAAAAATATTTATATATAATATTTGTCCTGTGTGCACAGCGATTTTAACTTTCTGTCCAGGATTCATGGTGCTTTCCATAAGCTGCTTCTTCACATACCAAAATCCATGCATAAATATTAATGCTAAATATAAGGCAATGAGAGCGACAGGAAAAGTCAGACGCTTACATTTTGCAAGAAATCTAGCTTTATCACAGATGTGACAATGTAGTTGAACTGAATTACCTAGTTTTATGTGTAATTAACATGAATTTTCTTTTAAGACTGCATATTTTTACAGAAGATCATGTGTTTTTGTTCAGTATACAGGGAGAAGATTCAAATTCAGGCAGAACACTCAACAATTTAGATTAGCTGAGTCACTGTATTGTAGCAACAGCCCTCTCAGTAGGAAGCAAATAGATTAGCTAGCCTCATCCTGGAGGTGAAGGCATCAACATCAAGGAATATAATTAAAAACAGAATCCAAAAGTCTTGCATCTTTAGTGCCAAGGACATTCGGTTATATCATTATAAACATAAATAGCATCTGCATAATATAGAGTTGATTAACAGATGTGGATCAGTAAAGGTTAAGTCAAAAATAGATTCGTTTGCTGCACACTGTAAGAGTGTCAGTCAATGCTGTATTTAGGCAGTAAATTAACCCATAAAATTGATGTCTCTATCTCCAGGAACTCTTTACTGGGACATTCTTTCCAGCCCTCAGTTCATTAATGAGGTAGCAGAGCCTTGTCTTTTATCCAGTAGTGAGTCTGAAGGCTCACAAATAGCTCTAATTACAACCCTTAAAAAAAGAAAAAAATTAAAATAGGAGGGTGAATTTGGTCATCCAAGTTTTCTGGTTTGACTGAGAGCATCTTGCAGCATACAGTAAGCTTCTAAGATTTTGTATATTGTTAATACAGGAGTAGTTGTTCACTAGTAGTATGAAACAATATTTGTGTTCTTCAGCAGCTGCTTCTCTATGGTCTCTTCACATTTTGTAGCAGAAGTGGATTTCTGACAATGTATTGTCTTTTCACATGCATTTATGATTTAGATGCTTGCATTATAGTAGTACTGCATCATTTTTAAGACTGAAATGATCTTGTGTGTAAGCTGCAACACATAGGGAGTACTTTGAATGCACTTAAACACACAATACCTGCAATATCTCCCAGTCGAGTAGCTCTCTATTCTATTAGATGGATGACAAATTCACAAAAGAGCCTCTTAAAAAGTGTTGAGAGCTCCATATTTTAAAGAATTTACATCTGGTAAAAGTAAATAGCTAGGAGAAACAGATCTTTGTGTCCTGACTCATGCTACAGTGAAGTGTTTTTCCTTTCACTCAGGCCACTAAAAGCTGCATTTCCCTAAATTCCCAGTTCATTTCCAAGGCTGCATCACAAACCCCAGTGAAGAGCATTAAAACCCTAAACGGCTATCTCACATGGTGAAGAGGGTTAAGTTGTGCACGGCCTTTGGGAAGAAAGGTACCTAGACAGAGAGGTATATAAATATATCTATTTGTAAACATGGGCCATAGACCCCCCCCCCCCCCCCCCCCCGCTTTTTTTTTTTTTTTTTTTCTTTTTAGTTGCTATCTGCTAGACTGACAGACAGACACACACAGTGTGGATACACCAGTCGGGGTTAGCACCACATTGGCATTCCACTGCACGTGCAATTTCTAATTGTACTTCAATCACAATTTTGCAAAGACTTCTTGTATTTTGTTGGGGGAAGGGGATGACAATTACAAGAGAACAGAAAAGTCATTTTAGTGTTAGTCTCACTCACAAAGGAAATCCAGTGGAGTGATCAGAGAGGGGCTTGGTTCCATTGCCCACTCTGTCACTGCTCCCACATGGCTTTGGATCCACATACATAAAATGTGAATGCTAGTGCTTGCTATTTTTTGCAGTACAATTCAATACTCTTGGGAAAAAAGCAAGTAAAGACTTAAAAAATATCACTACCGTTACCATATGAAGTCATGTTTCATCATTTAGCAAATCTTCATCAAGTCAAGAAATGAATTTTTAGCAATGTTTTTGAATTCCAAGAGAATAAGTCTTGTTGAAAACGGAAGATAACATTCCTCATGCGTCTACTTCAGCTTGGTTATATGATTCAAACTAACACTCAAAAAGGCCCCTACACTACAGTAGTAGCTTATATGACGTAATGTCACATAGGTACAGAAGATAGGAATACAGTGTGATATACAAACAAATTACAAGTCTGCAAGTTGGGTGTTCAGACAATAATTAATATATAATTTAAACTACTAAATCTTTTCCTAAAACACTACAGTGATAAAAGCACTGGTTTTTAATTTGTGTCAGGGAAGTGATTTTAAGATTTGTGACAAAGTATAATATGACAGCATTCACATAAAGCTGATGAGTACAGATTGGACAGTTTTGTGTTATAAGACGTGAGTGAAAAGCATTACCTGGGAGACAGAATACAGGTACACCTTAATTACATTCCAGAATCCAGGCTTTTTTTCACTCAGAGAAGGTCCTGCTAGGTGTCAAGGCCATGAAGAACCCTGCAAGACATGAACACAATGAAAAAGATTTCAGTAACTGTGCTTCAGTTTTCAGAAAAACAGAATCAACTACTTATCAAGAGCAATATTCCATTTCAATAGACATTACTCAGACCAGCCATGATACCTGCCCTGTTAACATTGCTGATAATTTATTTGTTTGTATCATGAACACAGGATCCATATCATGAAGATATGCTATATGGACATATCTTTACCAGGTTACTACAGTTAATGCTGTTGAGCTTTCCACAACTAATAAATGCTGCATTCAGTGTAAGTGCATTAATGCCTGGATTTTCAGTTAACTGGTTTGTATATTTCTCAAGAATGCAGCTCTGTTTTATTAATCTATCATAGCCAAAACAGACGATACTTCCAGGATATCTACAAAAACATCAGTAGACTATCGTATTAAAACTGATATTAATTGTGCTTGCTACTAGAGTAGGTCAGAAATATCCACTGAAACTCTTAATAACCAGATGGCTCAGTCTCCGTGATGCTGCTTGTTAAAAAGATAAGTTCTGTTCACACCAGTGTTTTGAGAATGGCTGTTTTTTTTTTAAACATGGAAACAGGATGATGATGCTAAATTTTTGCATTTGGTGTTCAAATACTTATAAATAGGAAACAGAAAAACAAACATCAGTCCTTTCATTAAAATCCACGAATGAGCAAAGAAACAAATTAGCAGTCAATAGGGTGCCTGGCTCCAGTTGTGGGTTATTCCACATGGATTTGTTCCCCAGCCTGCCTTCACCAGGTGCCACTCGCTTACAACCATCCTTATTTGTCTGATCCATAGCTATCGTGTTTTTGGCACAGAGAGAAAGGGAATGACTGTCAATCAGTTTGTGTCCAAAAAGTTGTGTTCAATTTCTAAATTTATACCTCCATTCTCCAGAGCTGACAGAGCTTGACCTCCCATCAACCATGCTGATGCAAACATAGCCAAGACTGTCTTCCCACAACAGAACTGTAGCAACTTCCATGGCAGACAACAGTATGAACAGAGGAACAAAGAACATTAAAAGAGAATACAATTATATAAAGTTTTATAAAATTATGAAATGAATACATTTTGAAACTACAGCAGCTAAACTAAGTAAAACAGAGGAAACACTTCAGTCGTTCAGGCAGAATGCCTACAGAGATACTCTGAGAAATATTATAAGAATAATGTTTATTAAGCTGCTTTAATAAAAAAGCATTTAAAAATCTAACACAATAAAATTATAATTAGCCAAGCATTTATGAATTAAAAGGCTATTATAAAGGAGATGGAGAGAGACGGAAGAAAACCCTGCATCTTTATAACACATGCCTCATTGCCCTTCATTCATAGTTAAACAAACTTTGTCACCTGCACATCTCGTGCATGAAGAGGCCATTTCCAAAAAAGAGCAGAATATTTTGTTAAAATTTCAGATTTTTTTCTGACCATTTAATTGCTCCTGATATGTCAAGCAGGCTAACCTACTGGATTAAACTCAAGTCTTCACAGGTTTCTCCAGTCGTACAGCTTAACCTAAGGAAGAAAGACATTAAAACCTGACCCAATTTCTTCACTAATACGAAACCATGAGTCCCGTGAGAAGGGTTCCATAAGTATTAAAGAGAATTTAAGAGATAATGAAACAACATATGCTTGATAGAAACGTGCAGACTGAGAGAATATTACCGGCCCAGTCACAGGGCTTTAGTGGCAGTTAATGAAAAAAAAGCCTCAATGTTGCAGCACAATCCTACTGTAATTAAACTGCACATTATGAAAGCCAATCCCAGCAAAACAGTAGCATGTCCTGAGAGATGGTTTTCACTTAACGGGATATTGATGAATGAATGTGTTTGAAAGCAGAACATTTCTGAAATGTTGCAGAAACGTGCTGGACATTACTAGTTGTGTGAACACAGCACAACATTTGTTATTGTGTGTGCTCTGCATCTTACTTGCTCCCATTTGCTGGTCTTGCTCTATTGTTATGCGTCATCATTAAGAAAGCAAAATATCAGGTAAAATTATTAGTTCTGAAATCCCTTTAATTATAGCCTGCAGATACTAGCATAATGAAAGTCATTAAACAGATTATTGGTATAACCAGTTAGAGTAACCTTGTCAAAAACAAGGATAGGCCACATTTTAAAAATATGTATTTTATAAAAAAATTAATCTTCATACTTTCAGTTATCAGAAGATTCCACAAGCTTAGTTTTCAAGCAAAAATAGAAATAAAAAAAGTTCAACTTAAATATAAAGAATTAATTTTACATTAAGAAATCTAATCAAGAGGAAAAAAAAACCACTTTCCAGTTTCCCTAGGAAACTTATTATTACACCTGGTCCAAATCTCCCACTTTCTGTTTTTAACCTACCAGTCCTGCTG
>NW_010104991.1:0-2703 GCF_000699245.1 Pterocles gutturalis | reverse complement strand
ATTCCATTAGCAAATCTCAGTCTGAAGGCAGACTGGAAAGTTCTACAAGGTTCCAGGGATGTTTATCTTCTGATGTTGCAGAAATGTGCCTTGAGATAAGATTTGAAATTGCAAACACACGCCCTGCCAGCTGTTACAAAAACAGCAGAACAAAAATAATGTATTATTAGAAATAGCATTAAAAGAGAGCCAGGGGCATTTCATGGACATATTAAGCTGATTTAGGCTGAAGAGATTTGGTTCAAAGGAAAATTCTAGTATTTCATAAATGAAGTATGAAGTATTCAGTGGAGTATTTTAACACGCTAACAACAATTACTTTGCCCTGATTAATATGCTGATAGGTGATGCGAATGTGATGCCTCTAGTTGTACTGCAGTATGAGCCACCAGCTGAGATAAAGGAACAGAACAGAACCCCAGCACTACTGCTAAAAGCTGTAACACACTAAAAGTATGCCTACCCCAGTGACGCAGTGAGAATGATACTTTCCTCCCCGTCTGAATTCTCAGTGTACTGAATTTTCAGCTCTGTAGTCAGTGCCTAGGCTGGTTTCTCTCTGAAAAGCTGAAGGAGCTGTGCAGTAAAAATTCTCTAAAATCTATATTCCATGCACTTGTCTATTATTTTCAGACATATTTCTGGAATTAGAAACCAGCTGTTATATGGGAAAACCTTTAGAAGTGGGTTTGTACCGACATACGTAAATAATGCATAGACACAACTATAAAATAATGAGGTAGGAGAGAGCTTTAAATTGCATCGCACAGCAGGTAAAAATGCACACTATGGAAAGAAGTCCCATCAAAAATGCAAGTGTCAGTCTTGCAAGCCTCATCCCTTTAATTATAAGCTGTGGATATCGCACATATCTCAGGCAAACACAATCTCAGGATGGCTGAGAAGGGGAAACCAGCTCCCCACCAATCTTCATAGCAGGTCAAAAGATGACAGGACCTTTCTTTGCCCCATCACTTCAAGTTTGGTGTGAGGGTATGCATGTAACACAAGGTTTCACACACATATATGCATATAACATGAGATGTAGCACAAAAAATTATTGCTGGTTTCCCACAACTTATGCATACAGCCAGGGAGGGCTGAAGGAAGCTGCAACAGAGGATAAACTAATGCCTTCCCTGACCTAGCGACAGCAAAAACAGCTCCATAATGCCAAGCGGCCCATGTACGTGTGCTGGTTTGGGCTGGGTGGAGTTAATTCTCCTCACAGTAGCTAGGCTGGGGCTGTGCTTTGGATTTGTGCTGCAAACAGCATTGGTAACACGGGGATGTTTTAGTTCCTGCTTAGCAGTGCTCACACACAGTCAAGGCCTTTTCTGATCCTCACCCCACCAGCAAGCCAGCTGGGGGTGCACAAGAAGTTGGGAGGGGACACAGCTGGGACAGCTGCCCCCAACTGACCAGAGGGATATCCTAGACCATACAACATCATGCTCAGCGTATAAAGCTGGGGGAAGCAGAAGGAAGGAGGCGATGCGCAGAGTGATGGCATTTGTCTTCCCAAGTCACCGTTACGTGTGACCGAGCCCTGCTTTCCTGGTGATGGCTGAACACCTGCCTGCCCATGGGAAGCAGGGAATTAATTCCTCGTTTTGCTCTGCTTGCACATGCGGCTTTTGCTTTACTCATTAAACTGTCTTTATCTCAGCCCATGAACCTTCTCACTTTTACTCTTCCGATTTTTTTCACCAGGGGGAGTGAGTGAGCAGCTGTGTGGTGCCATTGCTGGTCGGAGTTAAACCTCGACAGTCCAGAACATTTTTACAGTAACTGTACTTGATGGCATGATTTTTTTTTCATCAGACTGACCCATATTTATGACATATAATTATGAGATCGCATACCAAGTTATGGCTATTCCAAATACCTCAGGATTTCAAGAGGTAGGTGCCCGAGTCAATACGACTCATACCTGCACCCTTAAAGTGAAAACTTCTTTAAATGTTTTGCTCAGTCATTCTTCTCCCTGTGTTCCACAATATGTCCAAAATAATGAAATGTCTTCTTATTTTTGTTGGATGTATCTTATGCTAAAAGAAAAGTCACTGGAAGAAATGAGGCATTGAGACCTCAATTAAGGATACATCTTGTAAATTAACATTCACTTCTGTTATGTAACCTTTGTGAAAAAATTCATGCAAAGAGTTTTCAAATAAGTGGAGGTTTTTAATATCCTGAAATACTTAGCAGTTAATTTTCATACTTTCATTTGATCTTCAGAAAGCATTGTTTTAATTAAGTTCCTGTATTCTTCCATGCCATGTTAATTCTAGCCTTTCAGAGATTTTATTCATATTTTTCTTTTCGTAATCTTGTCCCAGTGCAAATAAGTAAAGCTTTGAAGCACTGTAAACACTTTGTAATAGCTATCCTGTTTATTTGCATCCCATCGCCATTTTCAGTATTTTATGGCTGTAGAAATGATCCTCCCCAATAAACAAAAAAAAAGCTCCTAATTTTACTTGCAAGTATAATGAAAGCAATCCATGCTCAAGGCTTAAATGCAGCTATATCCTACAGGTATTTCACCTGAGTCACTTAGCTGAGGAGGGTTTAACTTAAGTTTTCGTAATACAAATTAAATGTTTTGTAATCACAACCAAATAAACCCACACACTGTCCACAGTCATGTCCTTCTTTCCCCGCTGTCAAGACAAGTTCACAGAATCACAGAATGTTAGA
>NW_010104990.1:0-4621 GCF_000699245.1 Pterocles gutturalis | reverse complement strand
GTGGTCCTGACACCAAGACACACAGCAAGACTGGAAATACAATAGCTAGCTTTTCAGATTCATCATTCAGTGAACCTTTCCATCCCCAAAAGAAAACAACATGTTATTTGTAATTGCACGTCTACTATAATGCAAAATTATATTTATGGTAATGATAAAAAAATCAATTATTGATTTGAATATGATGAAATTTATTCTACTATTAAAATTAATATCATAAATGCCTACTTTAACTTAAAATGGAAACATATATTGTTCAGATAAAGCTGTAAAAAAATCACACAATTTATAAAAACCCACAAAACCCACAGTTTACATGTTCAATTAATTAATCCACAGAGTTTTTTTAAATTATCAAGGTATTACTATTAAGAAATAATCCCAAAGACAAACTCATGCATTAAAGACCACTACAGAAGTTCCTGGATATTCCAGCTAAGGTTAGTCAGGTCCATAAAGCTAATGTATTTAGTTGTACGTCATTCATTCTCACACATTATTACCCCTTAAAGTATTTCAAGTTTACTTGAACAATCTATTGTCCGTAAAAGTCTTTGACTGCTAGTCTACAATAATCGGCCTCACTGTCATGGGCATATCTGTGGAGCACTTGTCACTATGAGATTCTAGCTGATTAGTTCTATCTGTTACAATAATATTTAATGAGCACTGATAAATTTGGTACACTGAAGTACACAGAAGAGATCTGATCACTGTCTAAGAAAAGTGTAATCTAAGAGCAAAACAGGTTACAATTAAAGCATTATGACCTGACCAGAAATGTTTCTTTATAAAATAGATGAAAAAGAGCATGTCTTTCTTGTCTTACATTTCATCCTGTGCGTGCACTAAACTTTACCTTTTTGCTTTATTAATTCTGTACCTGTTCTTTTTTAAAGAACTGACTGCAGAGGCTTAGCAAAAGTAAGCTGTTGAAAATAATGGATAGAAGATCCTGCATGTTTACTGAGAGGGGAATATACAAGTACTAGAAAAGAAGTTCTGTGCTACCATGTAACGTTAGCCGTGTAGTGTCATGCCATGTCTCACGAAGAAGAAAGAAGAGTACCTGCAGAATCTTGAGGGTTTAGAAAATGGAAAGTCAACCCACTATGAATTTATTAAATGTACTAATCTACACACTATAAAGCAGTAGAGGTTCTACAAGATTATTCCCTAAAACTTTGCAGTGAGAGGAGATGCCAACATTACCAATATTATCTAGTGACCGAGATCAAACATTAGTTGGGCATGAATGAAAGGACAGGTCTGGCAGTGCATCCCAACACAACAGAGTGACCGCACTCCACTGTGGACAGTCTAAGCACCCATAACTTGCCCCAGCTAGAGACCGGTTCTGAGACTGGCCATTTTCCCTAGATCAAGACAGAAATAAGCCTTCTGCTAACAAACGTTTCACTGCACTTCTGTATAAATCGTAAGTCTGTCAAATGGCAGAGTAGTGGCAGAGTAAAACTTGCCAGTTCGTCAACAGTTGCTCCTTATGGGACTGGTTGCTTGACATTCAGATGCTGAGACCCCTCTCCTGTGCTTTTTTTTCACTTACATGTTAACTTATCTATTGCTGAAATTAACTCTTTCTCAGTGTTCTCCTGGACTGCCAGTGGAAAAATCATGTTGGTACTAGACGAAACAGAAATATAAAACCCTAAAAAGTCCATGAGATACAGAAGAAATATCACCAGAGAAAAAAGTGGAGTAATACCTACAAATCCCAAAGAAGATCAAAGTCTTCAAGAATGTATGAAAGGAAAAGTCATCTAGTTGCTGGACTGTGCTAAGAAAGTTCTAAGAATATCTATTCCCATAAGAAATATATCTATGAAGAAATACGAATTACTACAAGAAATAAGAAAAGAAACTTCTTAAGTTTTTATAACACATTTGAAACTTTGAGTTTATGTATATGCAACTATACAATACCTACGATATCCTCAGTTGAAGGCCGAGATAGAGTATATTCTTGAAATTCAAAACAGAGATAAAGGCTTCCATGTGATACCAATTTCAGCTTGCATAAAACATTGAAAATGTATCAAACTGCAGGAGAAACAGACAGGATTGCATGGGCCAGGACAAGAACAAATATCTTCTTTACCAAACCACAAATAAAATAGTAACAGTACATCTGCAAAGTGAAAGTGAAGATAGCAAGTTTGCTAAATGCAATCAGTGATACAACAGGAAGAAACGTGGAAGGCTGCTTGATTCTAACAGGCTTCCCAAGATGTTCCATAGTAGGCTAATAAACATTCTCCAAAAACTACTGGAATTTTTTTGCAAATTCTTAAAAAAAAACTTAAGGAAATAAGAGAATTTGTCAGGCTGGAAATGTACAATAGTTAAAACCTTTGCAGTCACACATAATAAATTGTGATACAGTTAAAAGTAAGATATAATAAAAATTTGTGGATGCAAAGGCACTCTTGCAAAGAGTTCTTTGTTTTTGAGGTAACTACTATATAAAAGTAGAACAATAGGATCTCACTTCCACTTCTGCTACATTATTTAGAATGTCTCTTAAATTCTGTCCAACACAGAACACACCATTAAAGACAATAGATGAGACAATAGCAGGGCCTAGGCAAAGCACTTCAGCTATTAAAACTTAGGAAGAAATATCAGATCTACAAGACAAAGAGGTCATCCACAAGAGAAAAGGATCAATGAAAATGGTTGAGATACATTTCCTTTTGGAAGAAAAGAAGAGGTGCAACAGGTACTGCTATAAAAGACAACTCCTGCAATAGCAAATCTACCCAGACAAATTTATTGTTTTTTCTCCTTTACAGTGTTCTTCCTTACTCAGTTATTTGTCACTGTACAATGAAGACTTAGAATTTACACTTTGATTGTTAATTGATCTTTCTGAAGTGGTTTTGGGTTGTCTTTCTGATACCAGGAGATCCGCATTAACATGGCTCTCATTTGGGAAAATGCGTCTTTGCCTCTTTCTTTTTTTATGGGGAAGTGAATTTTGTCCTCATCTGTTTCTCCTTAGGTTAGAGCTGTAGAGAAATAGAGTCATAGAATGGTTTGGGTTGGAAGGGACCTTAGAGATCATCTAGTTCCAAACCCTGTGTTATGGGCAGGAACACCTCCCAGTAGACCAGGTTGCTCAAAGCCTCATCCAGCCTGGCTTTGAACACCTCCACAGATGGGGCATCTTTCTCTCTGGTAAATCAACTTGTTAGTAGTTAGCACCATTGTGAAGCATCCTCAGCTTATTGCAAGCCACTCCATAGATACTGGACAGCATCATGTTCCCCTAGCTCATTCCTTGCCTCTGCTCCACTAACCCATGCATATGTGTGCACAGATCCCATCAAATACACACACTGTCTTTGCAAGCCTGTTGCCTATTTGTACACAAGCATGACCCTCTTTATGTAACAGAACTTCAAGAAAATAGTGAATATGTGGATTGGGTTGTCATACACATTTGTAGTATGTCTCTGTGACAGTATTGTGAACTGAATTATTTCCTGAGAATGATTTATGCATCTATTATTAATATCTTTACCTTATATGTGGTATTCCTCATATATACTATTCCAGAAAAGGAGTAAGGTAACCCATTCTAAAATGTCTGAAAACCAAGGGAAGAGAGTCCTCTGTAATATGCCAGTCGTTGCCTTAACCAAAAACCTTATGTAATATTTGGTCAGCTAATTTAGAATGTATGAATAAAACTTATGTGAGAAAAAGCAAGGAAGTAGTAAAAGAAACTCTGATATTTTCTTAATTAAAAAACAAACACATAAGGTCACATATGCAAATATGCAACTTATCTTCAGCTTGCTCAAATAGTCTCTTCTTAAACTTTATGGTTTATTTTAACAGTTCTAAAAGGATGTTATTATTAAGTTTTATTGCATGCGTAACCTGATTAAATACTGCCTTTAATCTCATGACTACATGCATCTAACTAAACAGGAAAAGTACGCTGCAATTAGGCTTCTCTTTGAAATATTCTTCCATAACACTCAATTTTTTTTTTTCCCACAGAAGTTTGCACTACTCTCCACAACTCTCTAGAACATTTCAGGTTTTAACACAGAGCATACATATACAGAGTATAGAGATTATGATTCCTATACTTCTCTAGTGTTCTTAGCATAGTTATCACCCTACTCTGCTTTGATGGATCTTCCTTTTGAAATGCTTTTCATACACCAAACTATAATTACTTTAATTCTCTGAAAAGCACCAAGTATTGAAGGAGAGGAAAACATAGACAGTCATTTAAAAGTCTTTGAAGAATATATATCTGCAAAATGGGAAGAAAATATTAGTGAGAAAAAGTCTACGGTTTCCATTTGGTATAGCTTCTGTGTAGGTTAGTAATTTCAGCATTAATACGCCGAACCAGGCACTGTAGAACCACATCAAGTTAAATATGTTGTTCTTCTGCAATCTACCTGTGACTAACACTCGAAGTTTTCTTGTTTTTTTGCGGTTGGTGCTAAAAGTGCATGAAAAGATATTGTGTAATAAAAATAAACAAAGACCTAATTTTATCAGTACCCTTATGTCAGTTACATTCCTGAAACTTAAAATGGCATACCTTACATATATATATATATATATATATAATATT
>NW_010104989.1:0-8367 GCF_000699245.1 Pterocles gutturalis | reverse complement strand
ATCTGGCCCCATAGACTTGTACTCATTCCTTTCTCCATTACTCCATGCCTTTCTCCTGTCCCTCAACACCAAGACACACTTTTCCAGGTGGTGCAGCAGAGCAGCAAACAGGCATGCTCTCCGGTCCCTGATTTAACTGCTCTGCTAATCCCCATCTCCCTTGCAATGCTTCATCAATGTAGCAATTGCTGTTGTGTCCTTCTTCCAGGTAGTGCATCGTGAACCCAGCTCTCGGAAGGCTTCTGGGCTTCTCCTTCCACCCAGGCAAATTCATAGCTCATTCCGTATGGGGCAGTCAGGGAAGGGATTTCTACTTGGGAAAGCCTCCCTGAGTTACACAGCCCCTGATGGGGCAATCTATGCAGCAAACTGAATAGATAATAACTTACCATGGAGAAAAGAGACACTGCCTAAATATAGGAGCTTTTCCTTTTTAAAATCAAGGGGATTGCAAAAAAAACAAACAAACAAAACCCAAAAAACCAGAAACAAAACCTGAGGACAAAAATGGTAAATAATGCAATAATGCCTGCTGAGACCCTCTGAGCTGTGTGGATGACACCCAAGAGCTAAGAGATTTACAAGTCACCTGCAGAAATGCCACCTGAGAGAAAAACACAAAGAGCAACCAAAAGCAAAGATGTTCAGCTAATTCAAAAGGAATTAGATGCAAGCTAAAGGCACTCCGATCTGAAAAGCATCCCTTGAGAAAGGATACCAACATCTAAATCCTCTGTTTTCACTTTGATATCCTAACTTCCTTGTGAGAGCGTGCCTGGAAAAACACCACACCGAACTTTGAGCGGTGGAAAGCCGCAGAAACCCACAACATCCATTTTTTTAGCTCTGGACATTACTGTGCAACTGTGAGCAGTGGCAGGGGAAGCATAAGGAGATAGCATAATGCTTGTTTGCAGGACTTTTATTGCTAATAGACATTTCTGCACAAGTCTCCAGATAGCGCTGGCTGGCCGGGCCACGGAAAGCAGTCTAACACCACGTTCTGCGTGGTACCCAAATGGGGGCCATATTTCTGACAGAGACTCCAAGCAAGCACTAATGGTATAAACATGTCTAAATGTGCTAAATCTGAGCAAAAGCACTTGTAGCCAATCTTCGTTCAAACAATATGATTGTCTTACAAATTGCATACTTCCTTTAATTTTCACTTCTGTTGCAAGATGAGCTAAACTCCTCAAGGACCATCAAAGCATCTTATTTAAGAAATATCAACGTATACAAAGGAAAGCTTTCCTTTCAACCAGCAAGAATGGCTTCAGGAGCTCACGAAGGACTTCTTGTTTTGTTATTCTCTGCATTTAGCTCATCCACCTAGGGAAGTAACAAGGTGGGAAGACAAACTTTGCAATAGCAGATGAATGTTGCTAATAATTTCCCTTTCAACTGCTTGCTCAGCTTTACCTGTTGCTGACAAAAGGTGTCACCTCCACTCCGATTAATTGCACTCACATTAGTTACTAGTGCAGACAAAGGCTATGTGTAACATTATTTCAACACATTAAATCTAACAAGCTTTAAGTAGAGTTTGCCGTAACCGGACAGGACATGGTTCTTCCAGTTAGATATAGAATTATTGACCCTGTTATTCTCAACCAAATAATCCTTTTAGTGGCACTCGAACCATGATAGTCTGGTTTTCAAGCCTTTTCTCTCTCATTACTTCTTCTCCCTTTATGTCTGCTTTTCCTCTCCTCCATCATGGTACATCAAGCCATGTTGCCCCAAGCTTTATTAGGTGACTTGTGGCAGCCCATTTCCCACCTAAGAGCCCTGCAGGAGCAACGCTCTGCTCTGCTGAAATTGCATCCCCCAAAATATGCCACTTTCAGCACTATATTTCCCCACAGCACAGAGCGTGTGCCTCAGACTCTATAAAACATTGTAGTGCCGCTGACTTCAACAGATCCACAGCAGCAGGCGTGGGCTGAGGATCTGAACCAGACTCAGCAGTCCTGCCGAAGATTTTGCCGATGCAACGAGGACAATAAACCTTTCCAGCTACCAAAATGTCCAAGCAAATTCACATATGCTGTGCTGGTTGCAGCCTTCCCCTGACACACATAAGCCTTAGGGAAGATGAGCCATCACTGAGCCAAGAGGGAGGCAACCACAATTTGGTCTCCAGGTTTCTTAATGCTGGACTTGGGGTTAGCGTGAACTGTGCCACCAGGAAGTTTTTACTTGGTTCAGCACCTGCTTAATTAGCTATGAAAGGACATGGCTAGTGGAGAAAAGAAATCTAAGAGAATGCGTACCTTAAACATTTCAGTCTATCTGTAGCCAAACCTGACACTGTAGCGATGCTGTAAGCGCTCATTTGCCACCAGCCACAGGGAATGCAAGGAGCCGAAGCCCTGCAGGAGATACTCCCCTTCCCAGCAAGGCTCCACCCAGAGATCAGAGGAGCAGAGACAAGCAATCTGCTTTCCTCACCTCCAGCTGCACTCTGCTTTGAGAGGCACAGCACCACTGAGCCTGGCCAAAGCTCTTTACAGGCTAAACCAGCAGCCCTGAGCTGAAGGACAATGTTCATGGAGGGGTTTAAAAGGGCTTTTTCCACTAGAGCTGAGCTCGATGCTTGGTAAGACAAAACTGAGAGCTGAGTTAACGGCAGACAGAACATCTTGCAAACAGGGAGCTTGTAAACTTAAATGATTTCTCCTACAGACACAGGGCAAGACATGGGGATTTAAACCAAATATCTTGGTATTTTCTCATCTTTTCTATCTTAATGAGTCACTAACTTGCACTATCAAAAGTATGACTGGCCTCTGTTAGACACCCTGCAGGGGCCCTGACTCTGGTCACATCCCGGCTAGCCTCACCAGCTGGGCAGGACATGACTGCACGACTGCTCTGCAGAGCCCCAGACTCCAAACACAACAGCAGGGTGTCCACACTCGTGGTTCTGAGCAAAACCCATCCACACACAGCTCCTCTGGGGACCAGTCCTGATGAATAAATCAAAGAGCCAAGCCTACCATCTTTAAGCAGGGCTTACTAAGGCAAAGTTCTCTTACACACCGAATGGGCTGAAAGGTCTGGGGCATCTCACAAGTACAACCCACCTCCAGCCCCCAGAAGGCATCCCCGGGGCTGAAGGAAGCTGGCAGGACCTGCTCCACACCCTCCCTGACCCCACATGAGCCTCTTCCCTTGGGCTGCCACCAGGAGCCCAAAAAACCCAAACCCTGTAACACCCAACCCAGGCTAACTGCTGCTTCGTGATGTCCATGTAGCCTCGTTACGAAGGGTTTTGTCAACAGGGTTTTGTAAGCAGCAAGAAGGTTAAATTAGATCAGTTCATACATATTTAAGTACCACAATCTGCATTACCAAGCTAAGCCTCAAAATATTTGTAATGGCACAATTAGCCTCAGGCACATTATCTCACTAGCATCAGCAACTGTATGTATTTATTTACAAATGACATAGGGGAATTAAATGTTGCTGTCACTGTTGTCACAGAAACAATCTACTTTTAAATTTTTAATTTTTTAATTTAAAATGTTGTATTCTAAACAGGGATAGTCATTAAAAGTGTATGAGGAAAAGGGGAAAAAACCCCTGGTGTATCTACCTATGGTGGAAATGATGTATACTGTAATTACAGCAGGCTATGGAGGGAAAAAATGTAGCTTTCATGTGAGACCACAGTTATGAATGCTTCTGTATATTACTTAGGATTACTGTTGCTTGAGAATATTTATTCTGCATGTGTAAATTCTTGGCAGAAATTGCAGGTTGGAATACATATTTTACCCTGTGTACTGCAATTTTTATGTAAATATTAGGATCATCACCATAAAAATGGTTGCTCAGTAGAGACAGATTTACAATGATATAAATGGTAATTTGTGTAGTTGAATTTGATAACTAATATCCTAATTTAGTACTTTTGTAGAATTGGTGGTACTGGGAACATGCTCTCCTTGAGCAAATACCTTCTAAAGCCTCCATAGTAGAGATGGACTATCAGATCTGTCAGGAAAATTGCTGCACTATCTAGTCAAGGCATTTCTGTAGAAGAAAAACCAAGCAACAGTGAGAGGAAAACGGCGTATTTTGAATAACATACGGCAAGACTGCCAGTCTCCAGCCTTCCAGACCTTAGAAGTACTTGTAATCAGTGTTTCACCGAGAAAGAAATTATGCACGTAAATCTTCTTTGAGCCCACTCCTCCAAAAATCTGAATGCCTGAAGATGTACCATTCTCTGCAAATCCAAACTCACTCCCCCATTTCCTCCCCTCCCCTGCCCATCTCCCTGTTACATCCCATTCACATGTTGCTTTTCAAACTACTGTGCTATTTGTGTGGCCAGAAAATGGCGCTGTGTTCCCAGTCTGTACCTGAGCGATGCAGGGAACGAGCCAAATTGTTGTGAGAACCTGGAGGTAGGGACAGGCAGCGCTCGTCCCAGGGCTGCCTGCACACTCGTCCCAGGGCTGCCTGCACCCTTGGGGTCCTCCTCACCATCTGGCCGCAGCCCTCGCTCCCACTCCATGCACCATGGGGAAGGAGCATTTGGTGATGGAGTCCGATAGAAAGCTCATTTTTTTGCTCCCTGGCCTATTTATGTTACCTGATCTAATACGGCAAGGAGGGGCCCTCTGGGGTACCCTGCGCGTCTGCAGAAATCCTGGCTTTGATTTCTCAAACATGCAAACCATCTGTCGACAGCTTCAGCACTGAGAGCAGGGGTGGCGGGATGCCTTGGAGCCCTCCTCCGCTCTCGTGGCCTGGCTTACCCCTCTAGAGCATCCACGTGCCCTTACTGAGAGCAGGCCCTGCGCCTCTCCCAGCAGTCCCACTGTACACGTGCTCACACAGCTGGACTGGCTGCTGGGAAGGAAAAATGCCCAGAGCTGAGAGATTTGTGGGACAGCCTGGCTGAACCCAACAGCCCTCCCATAGGCAGCCACTCCAGACCAGTCAGCCCTGTCTGCTCCAGCCCCCATGGTGCCATGGGTACCACATGCACCGTCTCAATGCAGCGGCACTGAGATTAGAAACCTGGAGGAATTTTTGATAATTAACGGTTGTTTTTGCCCAGAGGCCCATTAACATGAGATGCACCTGTCTTTAATTATTGCTGGTTTCCACTCCCAGGCCCTCCATTAGTTTTCTTTTACAGCAGTGAAGTTGTTTGGTTTTCTCCCAAGTCTATTCCCAAATAAAAGACCTAATAATACTCGTTCTTGGACATTTTTGCAGCAGGGTTAGTAAGTCACAGCGCTAGCTGTGATTCTGTAGATTAAAGCTGAAGACATTAAATAGTGGTTAATGGCTTAACCCCTTGGTGTCAATAGGTTCCCAGCTTCCATGACTTCCATTTGATAGAGTTGGAAAATCCTTGACATTTTGCACCAAGGGGTTAATTTGAAAAGGGATGAGAGTTCAGTTTCAGTTACAAGCTTAGGTTTAATAATAAGGGAGTGAAAAATTTAGGTTACCTGGAGACCAGAGTGTAAAATTGTCCTTGAAGGTGCATTTCTATGTGAAGGCAAAAACAGGGTGATTTGAACATCACAAAGCTGGAGGAACTGAGAGGAAATACAAAAACAAATGGGTACTTCAGCTTGCTTGTTTTCCTCCCCACATTCCTGGCAATATCTAAGGGGACAATAAACAAATTACACCAAGGGAGTGAAAAAGGATCAACACAACAATGTGCATTTAATCTCCAAAACAACTGCAACCAAAAAGTGATTTACTTTAAGAAGGACTTGGGCAAAAGAACCAGAGGAACTAAATGCCATTGGAAACCCAGTGAGAAACCACAGAGCAGCTCCTTTGCTCTGACTTGTGGGAAGATGTACAAAGTAAAGAGCTGAGCTTCATCAAAATTATGCTGCAGTAAAGAGAAAGCAGCAGCTCAAATGATCTGTTGAACCTGGGCAGCAGTTGTAAGACTTAGCTCTTGAGGCGCCCAAGTGGCACCAGCACCCTTTTTATCCCCTTCTGCCATCACTAGTCTCCTGCATTTTCAATGGTCACCGATCACAGGAAGAAAAGTTTCCACCTGAACAGCAAATATCGGCCAATACAGACAAATCAGAGGCTCATAAAACAAATTAAGTTATTGTAAGTACAGCATATCTCCAAGGAGAGAGATAATGGCCACAGAGAGCTCTGGGAAGCCTCAATAACTGCAGCCCGGCTCCTCTTGCCTGGATAATAAATCCCTCGATCCAAGAAGGTCCTGTAGGCAGTCTTACTAGCCTTGTTAAATTCTTGCTGGAAAGGCATTGCACAACAGCATTCATAACAGTACAGTGAATATTATTACATGTCTTTTGTCCTGCAAGGCGCAGGATGCCAGATGCCCTATAAAATCTCATCCTGTATATAAAGGTCAGGCTACTCAGAACAACCCTTAATTCCGTTCATACAGAATGAAATATATGTTGCCAATATACCCTAACAGAGTCCCAGTTAGGATTGAGAAGCCTGCAGCATTTCTCACTGACACACTAAAACCTTGCTCCACCACTACGAGAATGGGGGAAGTGAAATCCTCTTGCATGAGGATGAGCTGTGCTGAAGGATGCCCTCATTTGCTTCACATTTGAACAATTCTGATTCCATTCAGCAGATAATACTACGCAAATGTTATGTTACCACAGATTAAGAGATTTGTGATATATGTTTTCAGAACAAGCACTTAGTTTTGTTTGGTCTGTTTTTTAAATTTTCTCACCTTTTTTTTGCATACTTTAATTCTTCATTGCCTTTCCTAACAACACCCAGTGCTATTCGCACAACAGATAAAGCCAAAGTCTGGCACATAATTAAGATGTTCAGAGGGAACTTCATCTGGACACATAAACCTGAGCACCTGCTTATGAAAGCAAGTGCCAGAATCAATACGCTTGGGCAGCTTAGAAGCTTGTCCAAGTGTCTGATTTCACAGGCTGTTGAGCAACCTTTTCGTGTCGGAGCACAGAGGGCGTCCGCCATACCTCCTGGAAGCACTTGCTTCCCAGAACTGGCAATTTATTTTATCCGCACTGAACTAAGCTCAAAACTGGACACATCGGAATACAGGACAAACCAAGATACCTATCCAATTATTCACACAGTCTTAGGCTAACCTTTCAGAGGGCTGTATTGCCTCCACATTGTCCACCACTCCTCCCCTGCTGCTCAGCTACTAAAATTATGAGAATTAGAGATAGTTATGGATGGAAATGTGCCACGGCTTGTTTTTTCAGTAGTAGTACATTAGCTTGTCTCCTGTTGAACTCAATGGAACAACAGTGATTTGATAAGCAGATGGTTTCAGTTTCAGAACAAAAGACAACCCTGATGCAGAAGTCCTGAAATCACACTGAGATTTGCCAGGTATAATAATAAATATTTTTCGCCACCCCCTCATTTTTGAGATTCTGATTTCTGATGTGATTTGCAATACCAAAAACAAGAACATTGATTTTTGCAGAATGTGACTAAAACTTGGTTTTAATCTTGCACATGTAATCTGTGATCTCCGATCCATATCTTAAAGAATGATGAAAACAGATTACCACAGAGGCAACCCCTGTCTCAAGGCAACATTAAAACAGGTTAACATGAAGAAAATACACTGTTGGACAAGGATGGTGACAAAAGGCAGAGTCCTATGAAGACCTCTTGACCTCAACAAGGAGGTATACCATTAAGGAGAAGGCTCCCTCTCCTCAAACACATTGTTTGAAGAAAGGCTCATGTCAAATGTTAATTACAATGGAAAAGAATACAGGAATTATAATGAAAAGGTACCATAATGCCTCCAAAAGCTGTAGCATGTGAGACCTTTGAAGGCTCAGAAGTTCAAAATATGTAAAAAGATCAAAAAAACTTGTATTCCACTTTGCTAGATCAGAAGATGATGAGATAACTACCTCTTTTCCAATAATAAAGGCTTTTCTTTTTCTTCAGCTCTTCCCAGAACATTCTTCTAAACCCTCTGTAAAAGAAAACAGAAAGGAAATAATTGAAAACTTACCAAGAATGAGAACAAGACGTTCAGACAAAACTGTTATGAGAAGATAGAAACTATCAAAAGAAACCAAGAAGGACTTTGAAAAAGTCTGTATACTTTTTTCCTAGGCCTATTTCTTTTTCTAAGACTGATTTCTTAAAAACAACAACAATAATGCTGCTGAAACTCTCTGAGAGTGCACAAGCTGTGCTACGGAGAGGGGGGAGCTGACACTTCAGCTGTCAGCATGACATTGGAGAAAAGTGTCAGTGTTCATAAAGAAAATAAAGCTATAAAGAAGCTGCTAGCACTTTTTGCCAAGACAAAGGCTAAAGCCTCTAGTCCAAAATCTTCACAGAATCACAGGATCACAGAATGTT
>NW_010104988.1:0-1288 GCF_000699245.1 Pterocles gutturalis | reverse complement strand
TGGAGTGCTGTTGGCAGGAAACCTCAGCAGAAAAACCTCGTCAGTAAGAAAGAACTATCAGGGGGTAGAGGGTAGACAGGGTTAAAATAATGTATGTGTCAGAATAAAGCCTGGATGAGGGTGCATCCTGTGAGCAGCAAGTCTCTCAGGAGGAAGGCAATTGCTCCATTTCTGAGAGCCTGCAGGGGACTATGGGCTTCAGAGGAGGAAGAAGTAGGGAGAGTTTCTGGTAGGCATCCAGTCAAGGGGTCTAATTTCATTCCTCAGACCCAGCCAAACTCTGCTATTGCAAAGCAAGGGATTTACAAAGGACAAAGAAGCACTTCTGAGGTGTTTCCCCATCTTCCATGAAGGGAAATAGATCTTGGCTGATATAAAGAGCAATTGAAAGTGATGAACAGACTTAGAGAAGATAAAGCAAGTATTTATAAAAGCACATACAGCTATCTGGATAACGCATAACCATGATAAAAGTATTTAAAACCACTTGCCTCAGCTATTTTTTTTCATTCAATTTCTTATTAATATATATGGAAATTTGCCCCTTACTGGTGTCGTGGATATACAACCTCGCTCTATCTGTGTGATTATCTGATAAGTAATAATCAGATGTATTGCTTATGGCTGTGCTAAGTAAATTTTTGGCAAAAAATAAGAAGAATTTAAAAAGCAGTAAGAATTGTTTTCTTTATATGATGCTTCTCTCACCTTTCTCAATTTTTTCCTCAACTCTCCATTGGCAAAAAAATACGGGCCTTTTCTTATATCTCAAAAATTAAAATAACAGGCTCCCCAGCCAATGCATCTGTGTCCTAGACAACTGCCTACATGCCAACTAGAATTAATGGAGTCAGACAGGCATGTCTTGGGGGGTCGAATCATAGGTGATATTAACTTCATCTTCTAAATTCTCATTTATGATCACTCCACTGATGACTATAAGACTAAAACTATCAATATTTGCATTGAAATATTTTTTGTTCTAAAGGTAGAGTTCAAAACCTGACAGGAATCCTGCCTAGGAATTTTCTTCCAATATTATCTTGCATTGGTTGGGGAGAGCTTTGACTGATATCAGTAGGCCGATGTTCTATCTCTAGCTACACAGAGGAAGGTCTTCCTTGCAGTGCAGCAACATCAGACCAATCAGTCAAGCTATGAATATTTGAGTTCTTTATCCTAATTTTGCTCCCTAAACACTCCAAACATATTTTTATTTCCCAAACTAAAACCATAAATAAGAACAATTGGCCTCAGCCCATCTGGACAGGCTGGACCGATGGGCTGA
>NW_010104987.1:0-17037 GCF_000699245.1 Pterocles gutturalis | reverse complement strand
CAAAGATGATGGAGAGTGGTCAAGCAATGGCTTCCACCATCTCCCTCAGTACCCGCACGTGCATCCCTTCAGGACCCATGGATTTAGGGGTGTCCAGATTACTTAACCAGTCCTTAGCCTGGTCTTAGGAGAAAATGTCATTAACGTCAAGCTTATTTCTGTACAAAGTTACAGATCCTGACAGACTGAGAAATCATTGCCATTACCGTGGTCAGAGCATCTGCATACAAATCCAAATCTAGTAGGTGTAAGTTCTTAATCATAGAAAATTCATTAATTTTAATGGGAAGTAATTAAAATAGTTCATCATTTACAATGTTGTATTCGCTAACTTTTCCTTTGTGCACAAATTTTATTCTGTAGTTATGACAAAAATTAAATCCATTAGCATATATGATAACTCTGAAAAGGACAGCTATCTTGACAACACAGACTGAGAACCAATTCAGAGTTCTCTGCAGTCAGGAGAGAACATGGTGCCTCTATAAAGGCCCAGAAGAATTGTCAAATACCAGTTTATTTTGGGTACTCAAATGCTAACATAATGACACAATATTATAATCAGGATAGTTAACTTTCTCTTCTACGGAACAGTACGTACATACATCTTAAACTACATTCAACACATTTACTCACTGTATGTCTGTCTACACTAAATGCTACTAGGGTGGCTGTGTGGAACTCTTTTGATGCCCCTTGGAAACATGGTGATGCTCAAGTCATATGCTTGTGAGCACAAAAGATGTTCAGAAAACAGCCAGGGTGAAAATTTCCAGAATGCTGACCTTGCAAGCTGCTCAAGGTTCTGCCCTCTGAATGGTATATCAGAAAAACAAACAAATCCAACCCAACTTTACATGGTGTGACTAGTAGTATTGCCCTTAACATTTTCAGGATTTGCCACCACTAAAAGAGGAACTAAACTATGTTGCAAAAAATACCTTCACGTAGCATGTATGTTTATTCAGAGAGGAGCAGTAAGACTGATCAGAGGTAAAGAAAATAATGCTAACACAAAGAAACAGTGCAATTTGTCTAGCACAATAGCTAATGGTGGGGAGGGTGGGGGAGGAAGGTGCAACAAATTCCAGCATTTGGAACCAGAAAGTAACAACATTCA
Source organism: Pterocles gutturalis (assembly GCF_000699245.1). Classification (NCBI taxonomy): domain Eukaryota; kingdom Metazoa; phylum Chordata; class Aves; order Pterocliformes; family Pteroclidae; genus Pterocles; species Pterocles gutturalis. The sequence continues at coordinate 15,917 of NW_010104987.1, read as the reverse complement.
AACTAGCAATACCACAAAAGAAGTGTGTGAGCATAATTTACCAGTAAAACAGTTAGTTTATCAAAGATAAAAGTATTTTCCCCTCAAGATGTTAAAATCCAGATCAGAATTATATTTAGGCAAGAAGTATTTCTATCAGAGTGGCAGAGGATGGATTCTTTTTTGCAAGATCACTCTGTTTCAGCAGCATTGTTGGATTCAAAGCAAAAATTTAATTCAGAAAAGCAGAAAAGCCTGCATTGTGTAGGTCAGACTTTTAACCTCAATAACGTTTTCATTCTTAATATCTATTGACCTCAGCAGCCAGAGGCTGTTGAACGAGCCCCTGTTTCCTTTCCCCTACGCGCTGGATGCCAACTGTCCTGTGGTAGCGGAGCACGGCCAGGGTGTGCTTGTGCATAGAACCCCACAGTTACCTTGGTAACTCTCCCGAAACTGGCTCTGAACTTGTTCTAAGCTCTGAGATGAGATTGTGCCCAAAGATGTTGGGTTTATTTTGTATTTCTTTCCCAAAGTAATGTTTTCAGAAACTTGCACTTAACCCAGCACCGGAAGTACTATATCCAGTAGCAGCAACAGTAATACTACACATTTAATGGGTACTCAGGGAAAATTAGTGTTGACTTTATAAAACAATACCAGTCTGAAAATATGTTTCTATGTTTATATTTTACAATAATCATTACTTTGCTTCTTTTCCATTTTCTATTTGATGTTTGTTTCTGTACTTTTGTGTATGTACGTGTCAGAACATTAATTGTTACATTTTGGAGATTTTTAACAGATTGTGCATGAGAATAAAGTAGACAGAGGCAAAACACAGTTAACATTGGGAACTCAAAAAAAAATGAAGTAAAAATCCGATAGCTTTTATATCATTTGGAGAAGCAGTATAAAATTTGCATTAAATTTGGCAAACCTCAATAATCCATATAATTTACATTTTGTTTAAAGCTGAAGGACTTTAAAAAAATGTAAACAAGTTTTATCTTAGTTTTGTGTTTCCTTATATAAAATGCAGAAACCTACATACTCTTCTGATATATTTTAAAAAACATTAATCAAACATGAAGGATGCAATATATCAGATCAGTTCAACTTCCTAGCGGAGGAATAATCTGAAAGTTGTTCCAACTGCTACTATGGTTGAAGAGCTATTTATTGTGATGAAGAGCTACAGCATCATCAAGTGTATTTTCAAATGTTTGTGTAGTATTTATAAAGCTGAAACTACTTTTCAAGACAAAACTTCAGAATAGAAATGCGTGTAAATAAGTTCCCATGCATTAGACATTATTAGAGTGATGGGAAGCGACTCAAGAAAGTGTCCTTTGGAATATATGAGTATTTATTTACTGCCTTAATTTAGCCCTAATATTTTTCTGTCAGTCCAGGCTATAGGTTACTCATGTCTTTGGTTACACATTGTTCTCCCCAAAAGGTACTAGGAAAATAGAAAAAAATAGAGAAATTTCAAAGGAAATGAGGCTGACACAAAGTCTGGAAGAAAAATCCTATGATGAGAGAATGAGGAAGCTGAATTTATACAGCTTAGAACGGTGAATACTAAGGGGATATTATGTGTTTTCAACAAATGCCCTCACAGTGATAGTTTATGTGTCAAAGTCTCAGTCACAGTCTTCAGAAATGACAGACCAACAGTATCTTGAGGCTAAGAAAAGTTTAGACAGATATAAGGAAAATATTATTAACGGTGTAAGAAATTGAATAATGGTGGGTGTAGCCTATAGTAGAAAGCAGGATTGTGGCACTTCTACCACACACATTTGAGAACAGCTCAGATTAGAAATTATAGGAACAATAAATTAAATAATCTTGAAAAATATAGACACCAAACTAAATCAAATCCCTTTATTTTGGCCCTGAAGTATTATCTCTTTGGTACTAAAATACATATTCTCTAAAATACATCTTAATTGTAAGAAACGTAATATCAAATAATGCAAAATTCAATTTAAGACACTTATGTGCAATACATTAAATAATTGTATCTTCCTACTCCTCAGTTAAAATGCAAAGTCATGATCCAAAGCAGTACATAAATAAGAAATAGCACAGACAGGAGTATCTGAGGTTTTTAACAGTTGATAAGAGAAAGAAAAAAGTGCTTTAATTAAAGACTAAAATCAGGTATTAGAAAAATTTACTAACAAAGGTAAATTGCTTTTACTCCTCAGAAAAGATAAAAGTTGGCAAGCTGGTAAATCTAATCGTAAAACAAAATTATATTAGAATATATCTTGTTCTATTTGACTGGAACTACAAAAGTATAACCCCAGTAAAATGACCAGGGATTGAATGGACCTCAAGACTGAATCATTGATCCCCTGAGATGTTAGTGTATCCTTCATATCAGCTCTAAGATCCTTCAGCTCGTGCTGAACAAAGCTTACATTTCCATTTTCATTTCCTTTACCCTTCCCCTGTACCTAAAAGCTTTCTTACTTCACAGCCATCATTTTATATCACTTGAAAGTATTTAATTTTTAATAAAAAGACAGAAAAATACTCAACTATCTCATTGACCTTAAGAATACTTTTCAAAGGTTTGGTGGGTGATTCAGGTACCTAATATTTAGAGATGAGTAGCTTAGCAGAGAAAAAAAATCAGATGGTTAAAGTCATGCTATTAGGAGTCCTTTCATTTAGTCAATCAAACTTTTGGAGTGGTTACTATTCATAACAAGTACCATAGATCCACCTTAATTTATAGATTTTCTTCTCTTATCAGGCAGTGCTGATGACATCTAATCATACTTTATTGTAGGGCACAGTTCAGGCATATAGCAATTTAGAGGTTTCCCTCTTCTGAGTAATACGGTTAAAGTCAAACGAATGTTCACATGCAGACCTGATCACGGATATATTCTCAAAACAAGCATGACTTCTTTAATTATTTTCTTTAATATGAGGCAATACCAATGACCAAATAAGCCCTCTTAAAAAAAATAAAAAATTAAAACCAAATAAAACAAAACCCATCATTTCTGGGTTAAAAGAAAATTGTACATATTTCCAGTTACAGAGTAGATATCTCTTGACTGTATCTTCTTTTGCAATGGAAGACATAATGAGCAAAATAATTCCTACAGGTGAATTTCAGATAATATCCAAGACTGAGAAGCCAAAAAGAAAGAAAAATCTCCATATCTCATAATACTAATTCCATAAAAAATCAGTCCTGATAGATGGAGATGAGATGTCCAAAATCTAGAAGTATTGCCTCAGCTTTGAAGATGGCTGAGAAGGAAGCAGAATTAGTTGCTGAGGCTTGTGACTCTTCTGCAAATAAAAAAGTGGTCTTACTCTGAGGGCTGTTAATACCAATTTTTTTCTCAAAATTTGAAAGAAAAAGAAATTAATGATTCTTCAGACATTTCCATCATTACAAAGTGAAATTTCATGACAGCTATTTCCTCCTACAGACCACTGCATATGTTTTTCCTGTACACTTTATGAGATCTGAAAGTCTGTTGTTCTTCAGTTCACTAAAGGATTGATCTTAACCACTTACATGTCCTACTTCATCTACAAATCAGGTAACTTCTAGTCAGTTATGTTTGCAAAGTGTTATCAAAGCAGTGCCTCAGTAAAATTGGAGTTTTTATCTAGCTAATTATGTCTACTTATGTTATTCCACATTTAGGAATCTATTTGAAATCATAAATCTGGTTTCATATCCTGTAGCACTCAAAGTAGTTATCTCATTCCATATTATGAGAGAAGACATCAATTTTCACAATATTAATGTAAGCAGTGGAAAATAAATATTCACTAAGCTCTCCAGTAATGACCAAAAAAATAATAATATTCTGATAAAGGCTTGACATCCACCCTGAAAATTTTATTTTCTAACATATGAAAATGACCTCTAGCTTTAAATGGTCTTATTCCAACTTAATATTAAAATGTGTGACCTAACCTCCTTCTGCATAATACCTAATTAAAAATGGTGTAATATTAAAATGCTAGAGTTACGAAGCAGAAGCCTTATGTGGCCTACTTAGGCAGAAGCTTCAGTAATAAAAAATGTTAGTCTTACATTTAAAAGGTCTGTACCACTATAACTCAAAATAACATATTTGAATGCATTTCCAAAAATTTTAAAGTTGCATGAAATATCTTTTATATCTCATTGAATTTGCTCAACAAAAAACAACTGGTAGAAGAGGCACTACTCCATAATTGCAACCTATCCCTCACTATCATCAAAAAAGAAACAATTAAGTGAATGTAAGTAGATAAGTTTATTGCATCTTTAACTAGTCTTTGCTGTGTCAAATATTCAAAAGCTCACATCTGTATTTCTCAAGTAAAATTTTCTACAGACCTTGGACTATTTTGGTTTGTAATTTCTTCAATATTCATCATTTAATACATGTCCTTTTTGAAACACCATTTCCATGGTAGACGATCCCAGACTCATCCAAAGGACAGTAAAAACACAAATTTTCAAGCATACTGAAATTATCTCATCTGCTCTCCTCTAGCCTAGAGGTGTTACTTTTTCTCAGCTACTTGTGGAATGTGGTCGAACCACAACCTGCTTGCGATTTTTGATGATCATTTAGGCTATGAAAGGAAATATAAGTGACTGATATGTGGTGAAGAAGAAAGTTTTTTCTCTTGAAATTATTGATCACCTCCTTTTGATGATGCAGCAGATAGCAACCTCATCACACTTGTAGAACAGAACTGTTAGCGATGGCTTTACAAGCTAGAAGGGTCCAAACACCTGAGTCCTAATCAGAACTCAGAAGCCAGTGCACTATACCCCTTTGGACAAGAGACTGTGTGTGCCTCAACTAGCCTACCTATGACTCCAGATAGCTATACTTAGTCTCATATTTCCAAAGGACACTAAGTAGATTCATTCTTCAAAGTGTAATTAGACTAGTCATGAAGTGAATTCCTACTACAAGAAAAGGTGCTATAACTTCTTTCTTAGCTAGTCATGTGAAGAAGAAAAACACTATAAATGCTTATCAGATCAAAGAAGGTATTTCAGAGAAGATTAAGGTCAAAGGACATTTTAATATTACAGGGGAAAAAACAAAACAAAACAAAACACCGAAAACTTTTCTTAGAAGAAAGCATGACTTCAAAAGAAAAGTATTTTATGACAAGTGAATATTGGTTTACTCATAGTAAAATTAGCTGTGACTACTTAAGATTGTTACATACTTTTATTTTATTTGTTTATATTTATATAGAGAACACATAAAAAACCCAAACATACCATTTTACAAGGCATAAAATTACAGTAATACATTCTCTTTACTGAGGCAGGTGATTGCATTCGAGTTTGGAGAGTCTAAGATTTATGAAGACGTGATGCTCATTTCATTTCTTTCACTCTTCTGAAGTATGTTTTCCCACATTATTTGTCAAGTCTCTTTTACTTGTGTCAAATGAAAACAAGTCACACAACCTTGCCCATGTATAGAGCAACCAATTAGACTTCAGCAAAGTGCCTTGTCTCTGCCAAGAAATTGTCATGGCAAGTGGCCCAAAAAAGGTACAGCAGCACTAACTAATGTAGCTCAAATAAAAGGTTTTGATAGCTATCACAGCTGAAAATTTTAAAGACACGAGTTCATGTCTATAATGAAAATACAAACACATCTTTGCATTTTATGAACAGAGTGAGATTGCACCTGTATTTCCATAGCTGAATAGGTTATGCTTTATCATAAGGCTAATTCAATAATCATAACCAAAGCAATTGAATTAATCCAAGACAAATAATACAGCACTGTAAGACTATCAAAAATTAAGATTCAAGACAATGGAGGCTGAAAAACATACCACGAATTTTAACAGAAACCAACTCCTCAATATGTGACAAGGCAGTTCCAACCCACAAAGAAAGGCTGAAGTGTTGTACAGCCTCCCCCAAACTTCAGGAGCTGGTGAGGCTGAAGATGGGAAGTCCATTTTGCACAATAATTTCAGTGATAGTTTTGGATCTGTCCAAGATCAGGGTTGGATTTGTTATTTTTGTTCGTACTGCAGGAAAAGGTGAGTCCGTTTACATGAAAGACATGCTCGTACTACTAAAGATGATAGCCACAAACTAACTGATTTCATAATTAACCTTTTTTGGTGGAAGTATCTTGAAGGATTTTTGAGTCTTTTCATTTTTTTTCATTTTATTTTCTAAGATGTACTGAAAGCCAATCTGATATCGACGATTAATGAAAAAATAAAATTAATATTTTCTGTACCTTTATGATTCAAGAGCACTCAGAGTTCATACGGGATAACACTTCAGCAAGGCACTACCCTAGCTACAGAGATGAGCAGAGTCTTGAAATAAGAGTCAAGCAATATCTAACAGCCGTCTTAAACACACTCTGGTCTTTCTTGTGCAGTTATAGAGTAACATCGTAGATAGTAGAAGCCGGGCTAAAATACTCAAAAAAACTATTTTTCCAGTTACCACATTGTCTTTACCTCTAGTGAATGATCTGAAGTGAAGAGGGCTGTAAGTATCCAGCTTCTTGTGCATCTACCCAGTGGTGCCTTGAAACAATCATTTCATGATCTGAAACATAAGATTCATTTACTTTTTCCTCATCATATATTACTATGCATATTAATAATATGCATGAGTCTGCTCAGCCCCATTAGAATGACTCTTTGGCTTTGCAATTAGACTGATTTTACAGCTACAACAGAACAGTTTATAATGCTTCAAGATTTTTCTTACTCAACACTGGATTTTGCAAAATTGCCTCAGCACTATTTAATATTCAGATAAATAATGGAACACACTCTGGTAAACTTCCAGTTGCTTCCTAGAACAAATCAAATATTGCTGCCACTTCTGCAAGGCAAGAGGTTATATAATTGTATAAGAGCTTGTAAGAAATGTGCTTACAAAACACTTAATTTTTATGTTTGAGATGAAATCCTGCAGATTCTACGAATGTCAGAAGCTTAGTAGTCAAATTCCTCAACATATAATGGAACCACTAGTCTAAAGTTATATGGCAAGCTTGATAGTTCAAGAAACAGTGGTCTCTGACATCACATATCAGACATGTGCTTTAAACACCCAACTGAGGTGCTCCTGAAGATGACACAGTACGTGTCTTATACAGTACACACCTCTAATGAGGTTGAGAAGCTGCTTGCACTGGCATATGTGACTTGTCTAACACAGATGACCCTAATTTAATAGTTCTACAAGTGATTTTCAACACATTGGTCAAGAAGATTTGGTAAAGTTATATTATGCCACTTGTCTTCAAGCCAACACACTTTTCATCAGAAGACACAGAACAGGAACTGAAGTTTTCTTGACACAAGAGTTTTAGTTAAATATTGGTTCTGTGGAAATCTGATTAGGTAGGAAGCTGTAATGTAAGAGCTAGAAAATAAGTTCTCTTTGTGATTTTTTTTGTTTGCTACATCATACTTGTGTTTTCAGTCAACACATCAAACCTTTGAAAAAGCCATAACATCATTCCCATTCCTAGTCAGAGACATTTCAGAGTTTTTTGGTAGCTCAGAAGTTAAACAAGTTTGAAAGACACACTCAGAAATACACATCTCAGCAAAATGATGTAGGATAAAAAGTCCACTGAAATTAACAACGAACTTCAGTGTAAATACAGTGCACATTAGAAGACAACAGAGATCTGCAATTGCAGGTCTGAGATCAAGAATAACAGGTGATAAATTACAAATAGGAATGAATTATTCAAAGATGCACACTCAGAGCATGAGATATGAAAGGTCTGGTGATAATACAAAATCTTAAATAAAACAGGAAGGATGATTTTAGAATTAACATCAACATAATTAACAGCCTGCATTTTGTCCTTAAATTTACAACATTCTTTCCTTTCTTCTTCTCAGCATTTCTTTTTAATTCCTTTTAAAAGGAAGCTTTTAGAGTGACAGCTTGTTCAGTTGCTCATCATTTGTGTGGAAGCATTGATGGAGTCAGGTTAGCAAGGCACAGGAACTCCAGTGTTTCTCGTAGCTCCATGGCACCATGCCTTAACAGTAAAACGTTGTAGATTGACTGAATCAATAAAAAGTTTTCAAGTTTAACAACACAATAATTTCTTAAAATATAGCCTAGCATGTAACACAAAGCAATTTCCAAATAATTTAGTGAAACTCACAGACAGCTTGCTTTGTGGCATGTCATGCTGAGACAAAGTTATAAAAGCTGTGTGACATTACTGTTTGTTAACTTTTTCCCATGAGTCTTCTTTCTGCTGTCATTTGAGAGTAAGTCATCTAGAGAACTGAATTTATTTGCACAGATGTTTTTTCATGTTTATTTTACCACTGAGGCTATGTAAACACAAAATATGGCAGAACAAAAAGCAATTCTAAATATCAGTAGATTCTGCATATTACTGGCAAGGTACATATTGCTGACTCATTCAATTGTAACAAAAATCACATTTGGATCTCACATAACATTTGAATTACTCTAAGCAGTTAGTATAGAAAATACATTAATTGTTAAACATATATATGTCATAATTCAGTTTTCATCTTCAGAAGCAAAATTGCCATATTGTTTCTTGGCTCAGAGAAAAGAAGTTTCTGAAGTATTAGAATGCTGTCAGGAAACATTTGTTACCACAAAAGTGCATATACCGATCTAAATTCTACTCAGTCATCTATTAAACTTGCCTTTTCCATAAATTGCAAAGCAGCTTATTTTCTTCTCTGTACTGAAAAAAAAGTTTATTAATGAAAAGTATGACTAGAATAAAATGAATAGTAAAAATTAATAGAATTTTCCAAGCAGAATTACCATGGAAATATTTTTTCTAAAATGTCAGTGTAACCGTAAATATTCTTCAAAAAAATCTCCATAGAGATCACTCTCATTTCTCACTCCCCTCCATGCACTTTAGAAAGTAAGGTACGTATATTTGTTCCTTACAGTGACTTATCAAATTTAGAGCATAGTGCTCTAAAACAACTGACAGAATTTTTTGGTAGGACATAAGGTGTCTCTGAATTAAAAAGAGATTATTTAGTATTTTCTGAGCCATATGTGAAGAACAATCTGCAGAATGTGGGGCAGATGAAAGGGAACATTTTAAAATATCGTGAAAGGTATTTAATAATTTCTACTTTACACGTAAGCCTTTATAAAATTTCCCCTAAACAAGAATTCTCTTGCTTCTGTAGTATTTATGAATCCATGAAAAGATAACTTTTCTAACTTACTTTTTCTGTATATTGTGCTCACTTAAAATAGAGTACAGCACTGGTTTTATGGCCTAAAAGGGAATTTCATTTCACTGCATCAGAAGCTAGAGTAGTCAAACAATTATAATTTTGTATATTGAACACACATATCTTTTGGAGTGTCTTCTCTGTCCTTCACTGGAGAACTCTGACATAAATCATTCAAATATACTGAGAGTAGCAGAAAGAAGTTTACAAAACCATTTAGCAGCAAAGTAACATAACATGTCCACAAGAAAAACATGATGTCCCTTTCCCCTCTGAGTTTGTTAAGAACAAGGATAGCCATGAATAATGGAAGCACTCCTTCTCTTAGAACAATACGTGAAAATTTTATGGCGACCATGGAGATAACTAAGGCATTTACAGACTTACGTCTATGGAGCACCAGCCTCAGATATGGTCTAACAACCTGTAGAAAGAAACTCAAGGCTTAGTAGCAGTTGCTGTGATTAATTTCCAAAGGACAGACGCTTCCTTCTAAAAGTCTATACACAGTTTTGAGAAAGGGATTGCTGTTCTGGCATCTAACTCAATGGACCTCTTATATACATGTAAATGAAGCAAACATACTTAAAAAGTCTAATATAGTAATGTGGCCTAACACTGCAGCACTGTATAGTTTTAAACCTTGAAGTATTATTTGGTGTTATAAAAACAGAAACTTCTGAATGTTCTGTTACCAGGGTAAATATACTTAGGAAGTTCATGTGAAATCCTGGAAATATACAGATTGAAATATTCAGAAGGGGAAAAAAACAGAACTAGATGAAATAATTTCAAATTCAAATAAAAACTTTGATGCTTTCATAGTGTATCTAATTAAAAACATGAGCATCTACATTTCAGAGAGTGAATAGTAGATATATTTTTATTCTACTAAGTAATCTTTCTCAATATAGAGGAAACTGTTAGTAGCTCTAATATTATAATATTGATTTTTTTAAAAAACCATATTTAATCAAACTAAAAGTGAAAAAAGAGAGAGGATTATCAAGACAGAGCATCTCCTGGCAACGTTCTCAGGATACCATCACAGTCTGAGTCCTGACATTTGAAACTCCCTAGCAACGCCTGACTTAGCTGTTTCCTTGGTCTGGGACACATTGGCCAATTGACTCAAGACTTTCTCCTTTTCTTACTACTTCAGGCTGCACCATCAAAAATGGTCTTAAACATTATAGTAAGCGTAGGCCTCTGGAGGGAACTGGTGACGCCTCCCGCAAATCTGGAAGACAAGCTGATGAAATGTGGTCACTGTTCTGAGGGTAGACTCAGGACCAAATGGGTTCCAAAAAAAGGGGCTCAGAAACTGAAGCCAATGACCTGCCATAAACAGTTCCCAAAGTTGTAACAGAGATGAAGCAGTTTGGAGAAATCTTTACTACAGAGCCAGCAGAACAGTGATTTTTTGGTCAAGTTCCAGGGTCTACATCTGTTGGGAGACTTACTGATGAGATTTGCAGTAAGCAGGGAACAGATAAGCACTGTGGAATAAACAACGTGACCGGAAAATTGGAAAGTCTCAGGCACATTTGACAGCTAATGATTTTCCTTTAGGAGCAACTGTAAGTGAAGGAACAAAACAACCAAAGAATATCCAAGATGATAGGGATTTACCCACTCAAACACAGTGAAGAAAGAAAAGACTAAATATTTTGCACTTCCTCAAGTCATTTTTGTAGCTGAACCTTCAGGCTAAAGTTGTGCAGAAACTGGCATATCATATATTCCAGAAACTCCAGGTTGTTTTCTGCTCTAAACACTTTGCCTCATCACTGGTGTCGTATGTTATCTTGATACTACAGTAGAATCAAACTAGAGATTCCCAGGAATCCCGTCTGCAAGAATTATGCTACTTTGCAAATAGATTTACGTTGGCCTGTTGAGGTTGTGCAGAAGTTGCTGGCAGGTCATAAAGTGCTGTCAATGATCACAAATAGAGCTGTCAGTGATATTTTGACCCCACAGGCTAATGTGAGTAAAATCATGGCTACACACCAGTAAAAAAGTAGAAAACTTTGCTGTTACCACAGAATCAACATTAAATGTCATGTAACTACGTCTGTCAGCAAATTGCCCTTGCAATTACATTAGTAATGTTACTATGAGAGTATACTAATAATACTGCAACTAATAATTTGACCATTTCCATTGAATTCCAATAATATTTTGTTAAAATTGAAAAGAATCGGTTTCTATTTTATGTTGTTATCATCATGACTAAATATTTAGGAACAGAACAATGCCATGAACAGGACTATAGTGTTAGGGATTAGTGGACATAAAGGAGCACCCAGATCCAAAAATCCTGTGATCTACAGAACCAAAGGCAATGTGTAAATAAATTGTTCTCTTATTCTCAAGGAAAATAAGTCTTTATTCTTAAGAATAGTTCAACATTCTCTTAGATTTTTGCTTCTTGCTATGGTATTTCATTCTGTAGAGCATGGCAAAACATGAAAAAACAAGGGGGGATGTGTCTCCATCTTTTCAATACTTTGGCTTTTTCCCAGTAAGATGCTCACTTACCCCACAAACCTGCAAAGCTCTCAGGCATATTCTTACTCTTAGGAACAATAATATTCCATCTTTCATTAGACTATTCCAGTGCTTAAAATAAGCATGTGCTCCGTTAATTTGCTGTAGTATTGTGCAGCTCTCCTCTGAGGGCCAGTGATTAATGTCTTAAGTGGTTCATTCTCCGTATGCCTTGAATTAAGTGAAAATGAAATTCCTGTGACAGAAGATTGCAGGACTGGTACCCAGGTTGATCTTTCTTCTTCCATAACTGGTAATTCCCTTGCATTGTGTGCACACCTGATTTGTTTGGGGTTTTTTTGCCACACATCTGTCCCTCTAAGTAGATGGTTTATCATCCAAGAAAGCTTCTTATCTATAAATTTTCATCTCTGTTGTCATATTTCTGTTTGAGCACATTGAGTTCTTCATTATACTGGTTAAGAGTAATTTGCTTTTTCCAGTGGTACTACTCAGGTAGACAGCAACCTTTTTGTACTAGTTTCATTAAATTTGACATAATAATTACTTGACTTCTTTCTTCAGCATGGCATCCTTCACAGTGTATCGACTTTTGGATTTGCCAATGTCAGATTTAAGTATTGCTGGTTTTTTGTTTCTTTGAATGTAAAAAACCTAAGCAACTACATTTGTCAGCATATAAAGACAACCTATAGTACAGAGTTTTTGAAAGGTGAACCAGAGGGGGAACAAATTATGTTAGTCACAATTGCACTAGGTATGTTGATGAACAGTACACAATCACCCGTTTTTAATAAAATTAAAAACAAAGCTAAGTAATGGATAAAATAATTTAGTGATAAACCATAAGTATTGCTAAATCCCTATATAACAACTCCATGTACAACTTCATCAGTAGGTAACAACTCCTCAATTCTTAAGTAATTTCAAATATGTAATGGGAAACTTACTCTGGGTTATAGACGAGACAGATGGGAGCAAGGGCTACCTGGTTGTTTATGTGAAATTTCTATTACCAAACCCACATGAACAAGGGCTTTCCTTTCTCAAGCAAGGTGAACTATAAGTCTACATCCAACAACAAAGAAAAAAACTGATTTCTTTTTGCCTTACTGGAAAGAAACGTAATTTGCTGACAGATTAAATGCATTGGTGATGTGATTTCCACTTCATCTATAAGTACCACAGGACAACATTATAACATCCCTCTTCTCCAACATATTTGCATGAGAATATAAAAGGCTGTTCTTTCTAATGTAATGTAGAAGTCGTCACAGTCTACTCGGAACTATACTAAATTGCTTACTTTAATAGCTGAAAGGGCACCTGGAAAGTTCAGGCTAGCGAAAGAACTAGTTTGCATTTACATCTTACATGATTTGGAGAATATTTTAAAATATTCCTTATGTCTGCAATGCATACATGATGCAGAATAAATAGAATCACTACAATAGATTAATTTAATAAAGTGTTTAAAATACACCCTTCTGAGCAAGTGTAGTTGGGTATGGATTGATGAAGTCAAGGTATCTTAAGCAACACCACTAGTACACTATTATAATCATGTGTAAGACACACGTGGGCAGATATGCAAGCAAGAGAGGTAAAAAGTTTTAATCCTTAATGTTGCATTGATGCAAAATGTTGGAGAGAAAAAGGATGTCACAAGCAAGGCGAAGGACCTATTCATAATTGTCTTACATTGATCTTTGATGAATATTATTATCGTGATAAATAAAGTAAAACACATTCAGATATACAAAGCATATTTGCTAGGATTTGAACCCAGAGAGTAATAGTTCAGATTAAGGTTTATGGAATAAGTGCATTATGGTAACAACTGGAAACTTAGCTCTGAAAGGATAAGAAGAAGAAAAAAAAGAAAAAAAAAAAAGAAAAAAAAGGAATCAACATTGACATGTCCTTCCTAGTTGCAAAACTGAAACATTAAAGTAGCAGTCTGGTTTTAAGACCCTGTAGCTCTCCAGTGCCTTAATCTGTTCAAGAGATACATGGAAATAGAGTCATTATGTTCAAGATTGCAGATGATACAAGGAATAGAAGACAGAACAAATAAGGTTGAATGGAACAAACTAAGTCAGATTTTTATTGTTTACATGAACAGCATAGCAGATGGTAAAGGCGTTTTGTTGTACAGAAAGATGCAAAATAATTAGGCTTGGAGCAAGAAAACAAGATACATAATATGTGGCAAATGGCCCAATAATTTAGCACGCTGATCAGGAAAACCATTTGAAGGTTGTTATGGAAAATCATTTTAACCAGCAACACAAAGTGCAGTAGCAGTAAAAAAGGCAAACAAAACATTGTTGTGAATGTGTAGATGGATAGAATATCATAAAAGAAAACATAATGTTGTTACTGCGCACTTTCTATTAGGCTACATAAGAAACACATGTACTGTACTGGCTACCTGCTACAGGAAGAAGCTAATCTTCTGAAGTGAAAAAAATGGCAGCAAGATTATATTAAATCTCAAAAATCTACGCATCTAGAAAAATGTGGCTTCAACATTAAGGTTATAAAAGAATTTGCATTACAGAATAAGATTTAAAAAGTTTTCTTCTAATACTAAATTTATGACCTCAGGTATAGAAGCTCTGAAGATAGGTCCATTTTCTGTAATACTCAGATTATACAAGTCATCCTTTTGACACCATGGAACTAGTTAAGGAAAAACTTTATAACAGGTATCAGAGTCCTAAAAGAGTTGTTATTTACAGTCCTTGAAAAAGATAATGTGTTCCAACACAGTTTCCTAAACTATAGAAACTATTAATCAACTTGGTTGAGTTAAATTTCCTCATCCTAGCATGAAGCACTGGAAGTTAGTAACAAGCTAGAGTTAGGTATATTAAAATGTTGTTATGATCACTTTATCCACAATTAACGACCATGATGCAAAGTAAATGGCATTTAAATAAATACAAAACCACAGATATATCTAGCCTTTTCCTCTCTAAATGTTTTAAGCTTCTATTCCTGTGTGAAAATAGCTGTCATATTGAAGATATATACTAGTTACATCAGTACCATCATCAAAATAGTGCTTTCAGTCCAGCATTAATAAAGACAGTGAATAATTTTAGTCAGAGACTAGGATTAAATTAATTCAGTAAATAATATTCAATAAACCAGAAAGATAAAATTAGTAATGAAAATTCCTAAAAGTCCAAGTCTAAAGGCAAGAATTCTTTACAAAGATGATTTATCTATTCTGCTATCATCACTTTTTCTTCACTGTAGGACTTTGACTCACTCTACATTTCTGCTCTCCTTGAAGACAAAAAAATCAGCTGCATTTTAAAATAATTTTTTCTTACGCCAGCCGCATTCAAAGATACATGAAATGCTTAGCACCAAGATCTATGACAATATCTCAGAATAAAAATTTTTAAATTCTATTAAAGCATTAACTCTTTAGCAACTGTTTATATCTAAAAGTCTCTTATTTTTCTGTGTTGAGTGGACTGTCTTTTAAACAACATAATTCTTGTTCTGGCAGCAGAACTACTTACAATAAGAAATTATTTATTAGCAGCACCAAAACAAAGTATGAGACCGTAAATTCAGAGATTATCAATTTCATTTTTTCCTAATAAACTCCTAATTATGACGTTATTGAAATTATTATCGTTCCCATCATCTGAAACAGTGCTGAGTGTGTTACATTCACTAATAGTACTGAGAGTTTAGTTCTGCTGAACATATGCTTCCAGTATGCAAGATATGCTCAGTCAGATAAGGAAAGATGTTGCAGAAGCTCCTCTCTGTCTTGCTTGGAGGGATGGTAGGCAACCCTCATTTCTTAAGGGCACAATTGTGGGACGATCTTAGAGAGAGCAGTTCCACAAAAGTTCACTCCTTCTTAGTAACATGTTATGGGATTTCTGAGCAACATAATGTAAAGTCCAGCAATGCTTTGCATTGAAAATGGCAAAAACTTCTATGGTTATCTGCATACACTTGTATTGTTTAGTCCTCTTCTGTCCCACAAAACGATGAAGCTGTATGCATCATCATTGAGTCATCGAGATCAGCTGCTTAGAGCTGAAGCCGCTCTGCTGATCCTGAGATAGAGGGGGTTTGAGGGCGATTCCGGTGCCAGGAATTGGGGCCATCTCAGCTGGCAGGAGCTGACATGG